>NC_133777.1:3942139-4014744 GCF_003597395.2 Chelonoidis abingdonii
GTCTCATTTACAGTACTGAAGCATTGTGAAGGGGCCTTAGTGTAAGCGGAAGTCAGTACCCAAATATCTTGCCTTTGCCACACATTTGTGTGTCAGCAACAAATCTGGGAACCAAATCCTGGAGCCCTTGTAGGCTCTAACCATGAGACATGAGTCCATGTAAAACTGTTAAAATAACAGCAATACTAAGGCCCCCATCTTTAGGGAGGCCCAAGCATTCTTAGAACTGCCCATGCAACAAAATGAACAAGAAAAATGGAAATATGATGCCCTTAGAGTATTAGGGAAGGTATTAGATTGTAAAAACATTGAATATATTCTGTAGATTTTAAAAAAGGATTAAAGATGCTTTAATCACCTCAAATAAGCATTTAATTTAGATTTTATGATACTAAATGTATATTTAATGTTATATTTTTAAAAGAACACTTATTAAGCTTTATTAGACTTCTAATCTGGACAACTAAGCAAAATTTAATTATAGTAAAATTAAAATCTTAGCTGATCCATTTAAAGTGATACCCATGCCTGTTATTATCTAGATTGTGAGGCTAGTTCATCTGCTTCACTTCAGCTGTTCTTTTATGTTCTCATTATTTGTAATCATTCCCTGGCCCTATTTCTAAGTTCCTTTCAATTACAAAATCCTCTTCCAAATGCTGTCATATTTTCTATTTCTGCTTATCTTGTCTAGCTGTTTGAAGCTGTTCCTCATTTTCTGACGCATCTGTTATCATTCTCCTTCCTTTTAGCCAGTTATGCATCACTTTCTCTTTCTTTCAGTTTTGTGGAAATAAATAGCACACGAACACGACAGCCATTAAATAACAGAAACAGGATTGAGGAAGAGATTCAGCCATGACTATCCTTTTAACTTGCCTAATCAAGAAGAGGAAAAGATTCAATAAAAAATACCTTTTGAAGCATGTGGAGTTCTATACTGTGCAAGTCCAGAAGTCTGTGATACAGGCCAGGCAAATTATTCAGTATAAAACCGTTTTTTCTGGTCATCTGGAATGTATCAGATGTTTCAGTGTTGACCATAGTCACTTAAAAATTAAGACAAATTTTTCCCCAAGTGTGGGCCTGTGATCATTGGTTCCCAGAAGTTTTCTACACTATTGTTTGATTATCACATCAAAACTCCTTCTCTGAGTCATATGCTTTTCCTTGGCTATACACTTTCCTATCATTCTGTTGCTGTAATGATCATATTTCTGTTAAGTTTAGGTTGTACTTTAGCTCCTTATGTGTGACATTTTTTTCCCTAGGAGAGCTGTCAAAATCCTCTAATCATTAAGCATACTAGTCAGTATTTTGGTAGCATAATAAAAATCATATTCTACTTTTCACTTAATAGATGGTTCCCAATCTGCCAGCATTTGAAGTCAGAATTATTCTACATTAGGTCAAGTAATTATGAGTCTTCATTTTTTTTCATGCTTTATTCATTAAGGGGATTATATATATATGTGCATGCTGTAAGGACATCCGTTTGAAAAGGACCACGCTTTCTGTACATGGGATCCCAGATGGAGGAATGCAGACATCCGGTATTTTATGCAGACTTTCTCCATCTGTTTTCTTCCTGGGAATAATACAGAGACATTATGCTCTCACCACTGTTCTGCTATGGGAGTTCAGTAACTTCAGTCAATAATATGAAGATAATCCTAGCCCTGGATGTCGAAGTGCCCAGACTGCCTTGGTATAAGCTTAAAAGGAAAAACTACTGAATTATTTTTTGCTCTGGTAGAATGAATATTTGTGGACATGGAGAATGTTATGTTTTTGTTTGGAGAATAAAAAAACAAACAAACTATAAATTAGAAGGCAAGGCTTTTGACCTATATAACCATGCTAGGGAACCAAATAAAACTCCTAAAACAGTTTATATGGAACTAAATTGATAAGAAATTGGCTCCCTTGATAACCACTGAGCTCACAGAAAGAGAAGGAGGGAAGGATAAATCTGAGTTCAGGGATTTCCTAATCTTGTGTGGTCTGGGATGCAGTTGTCAGGGTACCTTTTAAATGCTCTAGAATTAGAGCAGTGAACACCTTGCAACATATCACTGTACCAACAATGACCCATGGGCCACTCAGAGAGCAACAGTCTCAGGCCACCCTGAAGATACCTGGAGGAAGGAAGCACGCCACTAGGCCCGGAAGATAGGCCACTACCATAAGAAATGCAGAGCTCGGAAGGCTTAAGAGCATGTTTGGACTTTTCCATCTCCCTCCTTCAAGAAGATTCCAGTGGTCCCTTCTGGCCTTACAATCTATGGATCTGAAATTTGACTCAGGTTTTGTTCAAAAGATCTGTATGAATTCCAAGTATGTTTTCTTGTTTAAATTGAACCACTTCACTTACCCCTAATTACTAGTCCAGTTTTCTTCACTGGGTTTATTCTGAGCCTCAGTGGACCCTCTTCTTTTTTTACTCACTGTGATTTCAAGACCATATGTTACAATGAATATTGTCTGACTGAGGAGGTTTGGATTTGGCTATCACTCAGCTGTGTTCTTAGATTAGCCATAGAAACCACAATGCTGGACAACAATGTAAGCTGCTCACGCAAGGCTGTATTCATTGCCTCCACACCACATTGAGCTTGCACCAGCAAAGGGACAACCTTAATCTTAAAATCTGAGAGTCTGTCCATAGAGCACTAAATTTAGATCATGAGACCAGCCATTATATCATCAGTGAGCTCCCTTTTATAGTCATTGAACCCTATGTAGTAATATCACTAATACATATGCACCACTACATCGATATAACGCCACCCGATATAACACGAATTTGGCTGTAAGGCGGTAAAGCACTGCTCCGGGGGGGGGGGCTGCGCACTCCAGTAAATCAAAGCAAGTTCGATATAACGCGATTTCACCTGTAACACGGTAAGATTTTTTGGCTCCCAAAGACAACATTATATCGGGGTAGAGGTGTACCTACACTTCTTCATGCCAGTTTTACTGCTGGGGAGGTTCTCTTATCTGTTGACCACTGTGAGGTTATACCAGCAGAGAAGTTAGCTCAATATGTTCTCTGTTTAGTGTTGCTTTATCATTTTGCACTGCTATACATTTTTATAGTTGACTGATCTTAAATCTTTCTCTGATGTACGCATAACATTTTCGGTGCATATCTACTGATTTACACTCCCAAATGTACATGATGTTACATAATATAATACTCCATTAAAAGTTGGATGACAAGTGCTTTGCCAAGTGTGGGGAGACTTGCACAGCATCTGTTTGAACCATAGTATTTATTGTTGCCAGACAGTTCTCATTCATGAACACCAAATTTCATAATTAAAAAATCTGCTGACCTCTAGTGGTATTTACCAAATTTCTGTAACTAACTTATTTAACACTTTTATTTAAAGTTATGGTAAAATCTGGTCAAGTATAATAATACTAATAGCAGATTGAATTGACACACTTTCATGCATATCTGATATTAAAAGCATTGTTTCCCTTTTCAGACATTGGATCTGAGAGATACACCTTCAGTTTTACCATTCGAGATTCACCAGCTTACTTTATAAATGTAAATTCTTGGGGCAGAGAGGAGTATGTTAGATCGCTTTCAGAAAGTTTTAGAGTAGGTGACTGTGGTGAGTTGGAGTTTACTCTTAACGTATTTCTGTTTGAATATTTTTTCCTGTAAATCAGTGTTATGTGTTTGCGGTTTTACTATATTTTCATCTGATGATTATGAAAACAATTTAATTGGAAACAAATTGTTCAGTTACATAAGTATAGAGGAAGAGGGAGTAAACCTTTTAGAATTTAAAGTCAAGCTACAACAGTTGTCAACAGCACCCTTCCCCCAGATATAACTACTGAATATTGCCACTCAGAACCCATGCATAGTTAATGGATCTACATTTTAACATTGTGCCCAATTATTATTAATCATTAAAAGGAAATTGTGTGTTAAGATAATTTAGCATTTTACTTACAACCCCTTCCCCCTACCAAAAAAATCCCCAACACAATCCACTAAAAAAAATCCCCAGTGCTCCTGATTTATTTGTCCTGTGCCAATGTCTTTTAAAATCAGAAGAAAGAGTCCCATTGTCTTCAGTGGTCTTTGGATCAGGCCTATAAGGCCTGCACAAGGACTGTGCACTACTTTAGTTCTACATAAGCTATATTTTGAGGGCTTAAGTGAGACATGGTATATTGTCCTTGTGTGACCCCTCTGCACAGGTGAGAATTTCACTCTTAAAGCACTTTTAAAATGTTTGTAATAACTAAATTTTTGCTATTTAACCTAGAACAAATAATTGCCTAGATACATTTCTCTGTACATATCTGTACTCTTCCTTTTAAAATAATTGTAATATTACTTTTCTATGCTATATTTCATTTCAGTGACAATTGAAAATCCTTTAGTGCAAACAAAGGAACTAGAAAAGGAAGAAAAATTCAATCCCACAACTCCTAGGTAAATTTAAAGTAGGCTTCCAGCTTCATTTTGTGGAATAATCATGATTAATATTGTCTATAATTGTCAGACTAGACAGTTATTATGAGGCAATTTCCCTTGGAATATTGCAAGATTAATGTTATGCATCCATGCTTTCCTCCATCCACTACCACCACCGATTTAATGGCTGGGATACTTGGTTGGATCTGTAAGGTGCTGGACAACTTTTGGTTAAAAGTGGGTTTATACTGGGATATTGAGTGCTCTGCTGCTCATTGGCCAGCTAGAGAGATTGGCTGTTGCTTCCCCCAGTAATTTATTTAAATCATGGCCTAGGGTTTTCAAGCCTCTTGTCTATTTTTAGCTAAACCCACCCCCTCTCCCTGTTGTTATGTTATATAGGAACTGTGTGTTTAGGTTGCTCTGGGTCTAACTGATCATCTGTTTAAGTGATCAGGAAGGAATTTTTTCCATCAGGGACACATTCGCTGCGGCCTAGTGGTTTCTTTTTTTCCCCCTTCCTTCTCATATCGTCCAGGAGACAGAATTATGTTGAATAGGTGTAGAATTTAGGAATTTCATGTGAGAAACTTTATGAATGTTAGTCAAAACAACTTATGGCCAGTGTCCAGTGTGGATAAAAGGCCAAAGGGCCAGCAACCAGAACATCAGAGATGTAGGATTTTGCTGATGGATCCTCGGTCTGTGGAAAAAAGGGAGATCTGAAGTCCCTGCAGGATGGGGTCCCTCTGTGGGACCCTTTATCCTCTTTGCAGGGGGAAAGTTGAGAGGATTCAGAAGAGCAAGTTGAATCCTTGGGGTAGGCAGTGAAAAGTATACTCTGAGAGTTGTGAGCTATATGGTAGTTGCCCTATAAAACCCACACTGGACCCACTTCAGATTCCTGGCATAGGGAAATGGGGCAGACAGTGATGTTACATTTTAATAAAGTTGTGGCCTGCTGTTTAAAATGTGTCCATGTATCTGTCGTCATTCACTTGTGGGTCCTGAACAATATATAGTAATATATTCTGCCAAACAGTCTTACAAGGAAAATGTATTTAGTCATGATGTGGACCTTGGGCTTTTGTAGTAATATAGTAAAGATCCTTAGTAGCTAAGCATGCCTTACATTATGCCTGCAGTAACGTATGTTGAAGTTAATTGAATTTATTCCAAGGATGACTTTGCCCCATTGTGTTTAATTAAACACTTTATAATTTTATGGAAAGATGTTAAATCCTGTCAAAAGCCATTTGCATGTCTTTAGCTGGAAGGCAGTTTAGTACTCTATAGCATTATTTTTTAAAAATAGTTTACACGGTATCACGATTATTTTGGTTTCAGTTAACTTTGTGAAAGGTATCTGAAAATTTTAGATGGCACAATGAGATTCACTAGCCCTGTAAATCTTAACCCAGAGCGGAGTTTGTCACAGATGCTGAACAACTGAGTCAAACCTTATCTACTCAAATTCCAGCATGGGATATCGATTGAGGGTGGTTTGTTTGAGAAGGAAAAGCAAGGACCTTTTCCTTTTCTCGTATATTCTTCAGGTATTTGAATCTGTAGAGAGGGAACTCCTTTGTCCTGGCTAATGTTTCAAGTGTGCGTGTGTGTATGATTATTATTAATAGTCGTATTACTGGTATTTGTCCCAAAAAGTTTACAATCTAAGTACTATAGACTATAGACATTGTTACTGAGTTGCTACCCTAACAGTATGTAATTTAACACTTTGTAAAGGACTTTTTAAATGTTTCATTACATGGAGTATATATCGCAATATAAAAACTACCTGTGAAGTGCTGAAAGGGTGATGGATTTATGTTTTACATTGTTAATAATGCATGTTGACTTCTTGATTGTAAATATCTATGAAGTGTAACATATGTGATACAGCATGGCCAGAGGGCAGCATGAGAGCGTTAGCAGGGGGCCTTATTCCCTGCCAAGGGAGGAAGGTTTGCTTTAGATTAACTAGAACACCTGTAGCCATTTAGAGCACCTGACTCCAGTTAGAGCACCTGACTTCAGTCATGTGATAAAAACCCCTGCTTCAGTCAGACAGTGTGGGAGTTGAAGGAGGAAGGTTTGATTGGAGCAGAGTGCAGGTTGCAGAAGTTGGAGAAGAGAAGAGTTTGATAAGAGAGAAATAGAAAGTTTGGAGGAGTGCTGCGGTGGATTGTGAAGTCCAGAAGAAACCCTAGGTAAGGGGCACCAGGCTTGTGTAGAAGGGAGGCAAGAAGCCCTTCACAAGCTGAAGGGTAGGAGAGGGAAGTAACCCAGGGGAAGGAACCGCTAAGTCAAGTGGTTCACCACAACCCTCAGGGCCCCTGGGTTGGGACCTGGAGTAGAGGGCGGGCCCAGGTCCCTCCCTCTCCACTCCTCTCCTCCAAGGACACTAGTGGAGTAATTAAGAACCAGTTCAGAGGCAAGCAATAGCGCCCTGAACCTACCCCAGAGAAGAGAAAGCGCGAGACCCAGCAGATCAGTACCGGCAATTTGCCACACATAAACATATCATTTTTCCTTAGGATCAAAAACTGACATGTTGTTATCAAGATATAACAACATGTATTTCTTAACCTTTTATCATCCTCAGTAATAATCCTATAGAAAAACATCAACTGACATTGTTTGCTATGAACTGATGTAACTTTTCACTGGATAGTGTACTAGTGATGTGTAAAATACATTTTTTATGTATTCAATTTAGCTGCTACAAATTATTGCTCAGTGAGACTCATTCAGTGGTCAAAATTTGTTGCCACTATGAAGTGGACACCAAGCTGCTTTCCCTGTTGCACCTACCTGTAAAGGATCCTCAGGATTACTATTCTCTGGGTGACATTGTTGCAAATGGGCAAAGCCTTGATGGAAGAATCATTAATGTGCTTGCAGCAGTGAAGTCGGTAAGTTAGAAGTGCTACAACAAAATGGAGAGGGTTTTTTTTCTGCTGCAGCCCTGATTGATTTCAGTGTAGATTTAGATTTACAGGATCATGGCTGCCTGAAGCAACTATTTTCTTTTGTCTTGGTCTGCAGTCATATGGATTGAGTTAATAGAAGAAACAAAATGCAACATAAGGATTGATATATATATAATATAGTGCTTTATCTGATACAAAAATACAAGGGGATAACTTATTTCAATGTTCATATACATACATACAAGTCCACTTTTATGAAGTAAAAATTAGTTTATAAAATTAGTTAATAAATATAGTATTTAAGTTTTGGGATGCTACGACTTCTTTGGGATGTGTAAAGCTCTAATTGCAGGCACACACCAGCACATACTGTAGCTTAAAAGATCTGCTTTGCGAATAGAACATCAAGAGGTTTGAGAACACAAGGTACACCTGGATATTTGAGATCACAATAGAGCCCCAGATATGTTCAGGAATTTATTGCAACTACTGTACCAATGGTCTGTTTATGAACTCCAATCCCTTTATTCTGAAATACATTCAAGTGTACGTGCTAGGTCAAATCCTGGTACTTTCAGTAAATAGATTTTGTATAGGTGATTTCAGTGGAGATTTATGAGAATGGAAACCTTCCAAATCACACACAGTTTTGGGATCATGTCAGCACATGCATAGAAGATATACGTATCTGGAAATCAACATTTTTTCAAAGTAAACCAGAGTGTCCGTGGATACCTTCACATATATAACTCATTCAGTTTTTATGAAATACACAAGTTTGGCCCTTTCTCTGGGGGTTAAAGACAACATTGTCAAACTCTGCTTCTCAGGGGCAGCTCCAGGCACCAGCATGCCAAGCGCGTGTCTGGGGTGGCAAGCCACGGGGAGCGCTCTGCTGGTCGCCGCGAGGGTGGCAGGCAGGTTGCCTTTGGCGGCATGCCTGCGGAGGGTCCGATGGTCCCGCAGATTCGGCGGACCTCCCGCGGGCAAGCCGCTGAAGGCAGCCTGCCTGCCGTGCTTGGGGCGGCAAAATACCTACAGCCGCCCCTGCTGCTTCTTCACAGAATACACAGTCAACCTGTGAAACTTGTCGCCGGGGGATGTTGTGAAGGCAAAACTATAACTAGGTTCAAAAAAAGAATTAGATAAGTTCATGGAGGACAGGCCATCAGTGACTATTAGCTAAGATGGTCAGGGATGCAAACTGATTCTGTATTCTTGCTTGTTGTCATTTTTTATATATTTTAATCATTTTGACTCTTCCTTTTTAGCTTGATTCTTTTTAAATCTTCTATATGTTTTAGGTGAATAGTAATATTTTTCTTACTTTTCAAGGTTGGGGAGCCAAAGTACTTTACCACTTCAGACAAAAGGAAAGGTCAGAGGTGTGAAGTAAAGCTGTATGATGAAACAGAGTTGTCCTTTGCAATGATTTGGTAAATCATGTACTAAATCATTATTCAAATACACAAATTAAAGCAAGGGTAGATAAAGAGATAATAAATTGAATGTAGTGAATATTGCCCTAATCTTGTAGTTAGTTAATTGAAATACAGTATTAATTGGGTGGCCACTGTGCTGAGGAAGCAATATTTATTAAAAGGCAGCAGTATCCATCAAACAATATTACATGTAAAGGATATCTGATAGTGACCTTGGATATGTTATCTATTTCTATGAGATACTGACAAACTTACAGTTCAAGAGTGTCAGAGTGAAGCTGAACTACAAATAAATTATGAAAGGTCACTGGTATGGAATAATAAAAGAACTGTTGCCAATCAGACCAATAGACATTTTATTTATGCAAAGAGATGTATTGTTTGCTCCCAAACATAGGTCTGCCTTTGCATGAATGTACTTATGCATGCCTATCAGCGTTTTCACAGGTAAACAGTTTTATAATTAAATCTTCTAGCAAATGTAAACATACCCTTAGATATGCATATATGTAGCATCTGCCGTTTTAAAATAGCTGTAAGTGCAGTACATTTCCTCCACAAACCAATCAGTTAAAAAGGTCATATAAAAGATGAGAAAAGACTAAAGCAGAATTAATAACGGGAAGTGGAGTTAGAGTAAAATGGGATCAAAATGAAAATAAACACTTAGAAATAATGTAGGAAAGTTTTGTAGTTACTTGGTGGGCTATATTTTCAAAATATGCCTGTAGCTGTGTTTGCATAACCAAAATATGCCTGCAGTTGTATTTGCATAACCATTTGGGTGTACATGTGATATAATCTGTACACCCAAAAGCATTTGTGCTTGTGCACATAGCATACAAATGCAGGTTATATAAACCCAGTAGTTTGCATATACAAATAATAGTATGCACACAGAAGTGTTCATGCACAATTAAAGGCTGGACTGGGGTCATTCTGACCATTTTAACTTATACTTAGATCTTTGTTTAATATTTTGGGGAAGGATGAGGGGAATAAATACTCTTTAATGGCATAAATGCTAATCCCTACTATTTTTCATATTTTGTCACCCATGTTCCCAATGCTTTCACTATTAAATAAACTTTTTTTTTATTTAGTTGGGATAATGAATCTATCCAGCTTGCGCAGAGTTGGATGCCACGAGAAACAGGTATCCCTTTTCTATTTTTGTGAAAGATTTCTGCTGTTGTTTTTTATCTTTAGTGTGATACTTATTTAAAATAACAAAGAATTATGTTTTTCTGTCCAGTAATATTTGCATCAGAGCTGAGAATAAATTTTGACAAATTTAGGAACTGCATGACTGCAACTGTTATATCAAAAACCATTTTTACAACTAATCCAGGTAAGAGATTGTTAAAGCCCACATATTGTAGGCTATAATAGATAAATAATTCAAGTGCAAGTATTAACTTTTTGGTTCAAATTTAGCTTGCATTAGAATTTAAAAGAAATTTTGAAGCTTTAGCTAAAGAGAGATTTCACCACATACAATAGCTAATTTCTGTCTATCTCAGCTATTAATAGTTTTTCTATAACACCTACCATTGTAATATTTAGCACAACTGTCCAATCGGTAGTTAAAACTTAGCTGAGTCTCCTATTAAGCATTGTGAAATGAATATTTTTTTCTTTCTCTATTAGGTACAAAATACAAACCCAGTAAAAATAACATGTAGGTTAATAGGTAGAGTTCTTGGGTCAAACTCAGCCCTCAGATTCTCACATGCATCTTCTAATTTCAGTGAGCAATGAATGTGAGCATTTGAGTGCAGAATTTGGCCCAGTTTATTCATAATTTGTCTGTTTGCAGAGACATATGAACATTTAATTTTAACTAAGAAAAGAATGGCCTGATCTAACACTAGCTGCCTACACAGTGAGTCATCTTCACCAGTTGGAAGCATTCTCTAAGGCTTGGTTTCTCCTGTAAATAGCATTGTGTTTGTTTTGTAAAAGTAACAGTTGCATCGTTTCTGAGGGCCAGATGTTCTCATTCCATTGTGTGGGTGAAGTGGAAGGTGTGAATGTGTGAAGATCTGAGCCCAGCCAGTGTCTGTGCAGGAGAACGTCAGATCAGCAGCAGGGTTCCTGGACACTTCACTCGAGTCCATGGAAGACCCTTGTGTGAACGTCATATGTTGGGGACTCTAGATTTTGGAGAGTGGAGAGAGGACAAATCCAGCCAAGAGTTGCTAAACACAGTTTACATCATATTGAATGTGCGCCACAGTCTCTGGACATTTGATGCATATATAGATGCTTAGCTCCCTCACTGTGACAAGAACTCCATAAAGAGGTGTAGCCATGGCAAGAGAGAGAATGGCAGTACAACCATGGAGCTAGTCCTGATGCCAGAGAAAAGTGCGGTGCACAGGGGAATCTCTGCTTTGCAGATCTGTGTGGAAGGGTTGGGCCTGTTTTACTTTGAGTGCCTGGACTCAGTGGCCCTCCCACTCCTCCTAGGCCTCTGTCCTTGTGTTAGTGAGATAGTATGGCATTGCTACTATAGCATTTTGCTCATATTTTTAGAGTATTTTTCCCCTCTTGCAGGAAGGGGCAGTCAGGTGTCAAGTGAACAATAATTTCTGGTTTCCTGCGGCACCTCCATCTATGCTTCCTTCGTGCATCCCATATATGTATTAATGGTCGGAGAATGAAAGAGAGAAGCAGCTCTCTGCTTACTGCAGACTGATGTGGCCTTCCTGTTACCAGAATAAAAATAGCAATAATTTCAGAATTCAGACATTTTACTTGTTGTTTTTTGCAGGGGACATTTATTCATAGCTAATTTTTATTTTATATTTTCAAGACACACCAGAAGCGAGTATTCTTTTCAACTTCATAAAAGAGAGTGCAGCAACAAGCGCTTTGGATGATATAACTGAGGATCAGTTAAAAGAATCCATAAATTGTAAGCATTCCTCCAGACATTCTTTTGATTTAATGTGACTTGGTTGGGTAGTACTGTCATTTGCTTTTCGGACCTGTTCCTGCAGCTTTTTTATAGGTTTAAAACTCACTGACTTCAATGGAAAATTTCACCTGTTTAAGAATTTCAGGACCTGACCTTTATCGAGCTGTTTTACAAATTGTCTGGCGATGTTGTGTACCTCAAATGTGGATGGCTATGCGTACTTGCAAACAGCTTGACATACTATTCTTGGAAACGCACAGGCCTTGGGGAAAGAGACCTAAACTGAATATCTGAATAAATAAGAAAAAGACAGAGCAAACTATTATATATAAAATACCTATATATGAATATATTTAGAAAAGGAAGCACACAATAAATAGGACAAATATTTTATTTGAAAATGTTTTAGAGTAAAACTTATCTTCTCTGGGTTGGAGCTCTTGCTTCTTAACTATTTTCTTTACTGAATGTCTCACTTTTTTCTATTATGAGCTTGATCCAAAACCCATGAAGGTCAATGGGAGTCTTTCTGTTGATTTCAAATGGGCTTTAGATCAGACCCAATATTCCTTTTTGAACTTTGTCCTTTTTTTTATTTAGTGGTGTTTTCTTGGACATATTTAACATTTTTCCTTTCAACTTTAGTGCAGACTATAGTTGACATTTATACTGTGGAGCAGTTAAAGGTAAAAGCTTTGCAGAATGAGGGGAAACCTGAACCAGTGTATGGCATTATTTACGCTTATATTTCTACACTGAACATTGATACTGATACATCTAAAATTATACGAAACAGGTGGTAAGCAGTTGTTTATATTTTAACTTTATATAAAAAACATTTGCCCTCCTCTCCTTTACCCCAACACAACTGAGATCAAACAATGTTTAGCTTAGTTCCAGGAAAGTAAAACGAAACTGCTCTGCATGGGGGGGAGGGGGAAATCTGGTCTTGTTAGAATGGAGGGTTTCAGATGTGTACTTTGTCAGAGATGATTAGAGAGAGAGCCTGCCCTCTCTGGCTTTTGGAGGGAGAGAGGAGAGTAAGGGCCCGTTTGTCTCTGTATGGGTGTAAAAGATGAAGGAATCTGGTTGGAAGGAAGAGTCCATTGGAGGGGTGGTTTGGAGGAAGGTCAGGTGGTCTAGAGAACAATTTCAAATTGACAATAAATAACTGTATACCTGTTGTAATTAATACTTTGTCTTTTCCTGTTCCTTGCAGTTCAGGGTGCCACTATGTGGTCAATGAAATGTCAAACACATGCACTTTCTGCAATGACAACTCTTCAGATGCTAAGTCTGTCTTTACCAGTTTTGATTTGCTAGTTGATCTTACAGATCACACAGGCACTCTACGTTCATGTAACCTCTCAGACGTTGTAGCTGAGGAAACATTAAGCTGCACGGTAAATAATAGAAATTAGTTTCCCCTGGTTGATCTGATCTAAGAGCATGAAGGTCCAGCTGTGTGAAGCAAGCCATATTGCTATATTATGTTTGTACTCTTGGCACAGTAGAACCTCAGCATTACAAACAACTCAGGAAAGGAGGTTGTTTGTAACTCTGAAATGTTTGTAACTGAACAAAATGTTATGGTTGTTCTTTCAAAAGTTTACAACAGAACCTCGACTTAAACAGCTTTGAAACTTTACTATGCAGAAGAAAAGTGCTGCTTTCCCTTTATTTTTTAGTAGTTTACATTTAACACAGTGCTGTACTGTATTTGCTTTTTTACATATATATATATATATATATAAGCTCTGCTGCCTATGTACTTCTGATTCCAAATGATGGGTGTGGTTGACTGGTCAGTTTTAACCTTGGTTCATAACTCTGAGATTCTACTGTATAGCTAGGGACTATCAAATTCCTAAAAAGAAGGAATCATGTTTAAATTTATTTAAGAATTTATAATGGTGCCGATCCTCTTAAAACTTTACTTTGATTAAACGAGATTCAACAGAAGATCCCTATTTTTTCATTTGAAAAATTACACTTTCCTGGAGACATAATTGATATTTCCATTAATCTGCATCCCTGAACATTAAGCAGTCTATTCTACCCAATATATCTATGTAATTATAAAACATGCATCTCTGTGATATTTGATAGCTTTACAAGTTTATTAAAGTGAACAGCTTCTCTCTCTTTCCATCCGCCAGTCGGTGGGAAGCGTTTCTGTTTGCTAACTTTTTTTTGGTGAGGTATGATTGTTGGAACATTAGACTGAAAAAATGAGTTTTACATTTTCCTTTGAGGGCATTAAGTTTGTGGTCATTCTAGTATCTTCTGAAAGTGATTTTCACTCACATGTATATTTTAATGTGTTTCAGAAATAAGTGTGGTGTTTGATCATTTCAACAGGTACATGAATTCCTCACTCTGACGGAAGAGCAGAAGACAGCATTAAAATGGCACCTTCTTCTTGAACGAAGCAAAATTTATTTTAAAGTAAGTATGTAGTGTTATCACTAAACAAGTAAACCATTTGTTAGTGTCAGGGAAAGGATTTTTTTATATTAAAATAAAATGATGTTTAACAGTCATAAGATAGTCACCTAGTGTACTTGTTGACAGTTAAATGGTCTATGAATTTATATGCATATAATTGTTGTATAATACAATATAATACCAGAAAATAAATGTCCTCATTATTGGGTTTTGACAGCAGGATGGCTACTTCTGTAAGCCTTACTCAGGCAAAATCTGAGTGAGACCTGCAGGATCTGGCCACTGCTGACTAGGACCCTGGTCGTCTTAAGAGTTGTGCATGTGCTTAACTGTAAACATATTAGTACCATTGACTTAATTAGCACTACTCATGTGCATAAACTTAAGTATGTGTATGTCTGTAGGATCAGGGACCAAGTTACATGTTTGATTATATTGTACTGTGTCTAGGATTATGTAAATATTACCTTTCATATTTAATTATGCAAATTAAAACTTGTTTTTTTTCAAAAAAAAAAAATGGCTTTGCCTTTGGGGAAGGGAATGTGATAGGTTCTAGAGTCCCTAGCTGTCTTGGGAATGGCAACAATAATACAGATCCACACAGCTGGAGAAGTGAATTGTTAAAACATTTGCTGCTTTGATGCAACATGCCTGATTTTTTTTTTTTTTTTTTTAAACCATAGACTTTACTGTGCACTGTACGGTACTCCCTTTTTTAATAAAATGGCCTGTTAGAGCTACTGTAACCTGGCTTCAAACTTTTCTTTAACATTAAACTTAACTCTTTATAACACACGCCTTTCCTTAGCCCACACAGTCTCTGGATCCCATCAAATGGAAGCATTTATCTTTGATAGTCATAGGCACATAAGCAATATGCTTCATTGAGACGGGAGACATTGTATATAACTTTGAAAACAAAAAGTTTTGAAATGTTTTGCAGAAAAAATACAATTCTTTATTTTTACAGTTGGTTTTGTCACCCAGTTTGAGAACCGGATTGAGAGTGAACTTGCTTTCATGCAAACTAGCAGATCCTGTAGAGGCCAGTCAGAGCTTGTCAGGAAAAGGAAGAAAATAACATTGTTTGGCTTTTTAACAGCTGGAAGGATTTAAAAAAGTTGTACTGCATTGAAATGACATTATTATAAAAAAGAGGTTTGATGCAATACTTGTATTTTGTTAAATGTATTTAGACTGGTAAAAGAGAAACAGGATTATTACTGAACTTTACAAATGGGCCTATATCTTCTTGATCTTTCCGTTTTATATTATTCATCTTAGAAAAGCTTATTTAGGGGTCATTTTAGGAAAAAATCTGTCTGCCATCTAGATGCACTTTCTGTTGAATTAAGCCCCTTAAGTAGAAAGGGAAACAATTTTCATTCAGTTTATTATAAATTCTGAAAAATGCTCAAAGGGATAATAAACAGTTATTTAATCTAAACTGCAGACATGTTTTTATTACAATATACCCCATAGGAAAGAAATTCTAAAAGTATAATTCTTGAATTATTGCGGTAGGTATGATCTGTGATCTTGTATAGCATGGGAGAATAGTTATCACAATGCAATAAAAAGAAAATTCTCTCTAGCCAAAAATGATCTTCTGTGACTGCTGGCTCACTGAAGTTCTGTGTTCTCCAGCCGAAGAGCATAACCACTCCTTTTTGGGGAAAGTTCCTGTAATTCGGAATTACAAAACACAATAGACCAGTGGTTCTCAACCAGGGGTACATGTACCCCTATGGGTACACAGAGGTTTTCCAGGGGATACATCAGCTCATCTAGATATTTGCCTAGTTTTACAATAGGATACATAAAAAGCACTAGCGAAGTCAGTACAAATTTCATCCGACTTCTTTATACTGCTCTATAGACTATACACTGAAATGTAACTGCAATATTTCTATTCCTGTTTATTTATTTTATAACGATATGGTAAAAATGGGAAAGTCAGCAACTCTTCAGTGATAGTGGGCTAGGACATTTTTGTATTTTTATGTCTGATTTTGTAAGCATATAGTTTAAGTGAGATGAAACTTTTGGGGGGGACAAGACAAATCAGACTCCTGAAAAAGTTACAGTACTCTGGAAAGGTTAAGAGCCATCACAATAGACCTTCCGTGCTTCCTGCTTCTCCACAATGGAGTCTGTAGACTCCCCAGCTCAGTGTCTACATATGGCAATCAGACTTCTTTAGAATGACACTGCATTGACCTTGTCTGCAGATTCCCTCAGAATGGGGTGGTTCTGACATGGAGGTGTTTTTTCCCCACAGAAATTAGTCAGCTTGACATGAACTTAGAAGGGAACACAGTCCAATGCTGACAAAATGATTCCAAACATGACTGTCTGCTTTAAAATGGAACCATAGTTTAACTGTATTAAAGGATAACTGTGGTTCCAATCAGGCCCTCAGTACAATTCTATTTGTAGTATAGATGAGATCCTACAACGTATGGGAAGATAAAGCCCAAACCATGCTATGAACGGCTCTCCCTAACTTACTTGAGGAACGGAAGTCTGTGAGGGAAGAACAACAGAAGGCCCAAGATGCACATCCCAGACATAAAAAATGTGATTAGAATAGCTTTGCACTGAAAAGTTCTCTGTCCAAAAAGCTTTACCAGCTGCTAACCCATTGCTAAGCCCACGTCCTCTTTCCTTTTGGTTATGCGTGACTCCTATTCTAGGTTAATCTATTTGCTGCACAGCTATATTTGAGGAGGAAAAGGGATTTTTTAAAATAGGGAATCTCAAACTTTTCCACAATATATATCACATCTTAGAATGTCTGTGGGCTACATCTTTCTGCATACATGAGTGCACTGGCCACCTTTTCCCCCAATCATGAACTTGTAACATTGCTGCGATAACAGGAATTGTTTACATGGGAAAGTATAGTTATAAAACTTTTTATTTTTTTGCTGTATTTTGATATTACCAAGCACCTGGAAACAAGGAAAGCCAGTACCAGGTGACCAGCCATAAACTAATAGAAATTCTGCCACTATGCACAGTGTTAAGTGGAAAGCTGTTTGTGGGGTTTGGGCTTCTGGAACAGGCTGATCTTTCCTCTCATTAAGTTGGCCTTCTGGAGAAGCTGTGAACTTTCAATGCTGAGAGTATCCAGGGGATTTTCTATTGGACAAGACACTTTGCTTATGTGGCAATTGGATCCCAACTGCTGAAAATTTCCCTAAACCTGTTTTGTTTTGTGCTAATACCTGGATCAAGTAATTCTCTTTAAAGCTACAGTTTGCTGGAAGTAATGGTATAATTTTAAATTTTTCTAATTTCAATAAATATTAAATGAAAGCACGTAGCAAAGGTGAAAGAGCCTTGTTTATCCCCATTTTATAGTTGGCTGTGTTTTATAAAATGCCTTTCCCCTTCTGGCTGCCCAATGACTTGTACTGATGCAGCATTCACTTCTGAATAAAGAGCACCAGCTTTCTCCTCAAAACTTGTTAATCAGCCACCACAAGGCTTATGCAGTGCTGCAGTTAAGGAGACCTCCTGCCAATCATGTGCATGATTTTGAGGACATATAATTCCAAGTTAATTACCAGACCAGCTGTAAATATACTGTATATTGTGTATGCCAGCTATCCTTTAATTTTTTAACCTCCTTTCAAAAACAATTTGCTTTTAATGACAGTCACATAAAAGAAGCAAACATGCACCTGTGGTGCAGTACACCAGAGTGATTTTTTCCTTTAACAAGACCAAATTTCATGTGCCGATAATGTCACTTTGCCCCACCAAAAAATTAATGGGCAGTAAAAAAAGTGGTGAGAATAATGCTGATTTTCTTAAACAATTTTAAATTTGTGGACATTTATTTCCAAGGGCCTCCGCATGCCTTAGCAAAAATCGATGTTTCTTTTAAAGACAATATGATGGAGCACTACATTAGTTTTAGGATTAGGGCAAAAATGGTATGACAGAACATTTAATTTAACCAGTTTCATCAGAGTACTTCCTAAACTGGCATTTCATCACAATTCCCTTTCTCTCATACACTCCCAGCTCTCCTTTTTGAAGCTGCTTTCTTTAAATATAACACATTAACCAGATTGCTTGAGTGCCTCTGTACCATATAGATATTTTTAGCTGGATCTGTGTGCCATTCAATAATGTGAAAAGCTTGACCTTCACAACAGTGGTAGTCCTTATCTGGGGCCTTTATAAGAAGAAGGCTCACAAAACCTAATTTAGCTCAGTACGTTTGATTTTTCATTGTTTCCAAGAGGATTGGGCAATACATTCTTTTAGGCTGCTGGGGAACAGACATCTAGGTATTTCTTCATTCTTTGGCTGTTTTAAAAGGCAGCTGTAGAGCGCTCCCCCAAAAGAAATGACAGATTCCCCCATCAAGATTGGCGTGATTGCTGTGCCACCTTAAACTGCATACTGAGGATGCCGTTTATTCCAGCATGTATCTCGTCGTGCTCCTGTACAGCAGAAACACCTTTAGGGCTACCTGTCAAAATCAGATCCCCTTCTTCCAGTGTGATGATTTCACTGATATAGCTGATGATGTAGGGGATAGAGAAAATCATAGAAGAGGTTTCCCCTTCTTGCCTCAGCTCACCATTTACCTTGAGCCAGATCTGCAGCTTGTGTGGGTCTGGTATCTTTTCCTTGGGCACAAAATCACTAACCGGACACGATGTATTGAAGCCTTTGGCTAAGGTCCAGGGAAGGCCTTTTTTCTTGCACTCAGCTTGAGTGTCCCTGGCTGTCATGTCCAAGCACAGGGCATACCCTGCCACGTAGTCCATAGCAGCCTTCTGGGAGACAGCATGGGCTTTCTTCCCAATCACCACTCCCAGCTCCACCTCGTGGTGCAGACTGTTGCAGTAGTAAGGCTTGATAATGGGGTCTCCTTCCCGGACATAGGCTGAGGAAGGCTTCAGGAAAAAAAGGGGCTCGCTAGGGAGAGCATTTTTCATCTCCTTGGCATGCTCTGCGTAATTCCTCCCCACGCAGATGATGTTTCTGCCCCATTCCCAGAACCTGGCCAAAGGTTTGGAAGAAGCCATAATCCCTGCAAACTTCCTGCTGCGTCAGAAGATGAACTGTGACCAAGGCACAACAATCATCCGACAGCTACGGTTGGCCAGAGGAGACACCTTTTTTCTGCACCAATCCAATTGCTCTCAGCTGAAAACCATAGAGTTGTATATGAATACATGGCTCCGCCCCTGCTTTTTTCCCTGGGCGAAGCTGCAATCAGGGAATTTAATACATTGCCAGCCACCCTCCCCGCTCCCTACCAGCGCGTATTACCTTCCTTTCAAATGCTGTGCAATGGGTACTTTACAGCTTACCAGCCGTTTGAAGGAATAAAATGCACCAGGGCAAGTTGCACGTGGCACCTCGTCCCTAATGCAATAAACAGAAATGTGAACAAAGTGGAGACGAGACCAAAACAAACAAACAAAATCCCAAGAGAAGTGAGTTGAAACGAGCAGGCGAAACCTCTCCCCCCGTCCTTAGGCTGCTGCCGGGTCGGTGCACGCCATTAAAATGCACCTGGTGGGTCACCCCGCCAATGGTGCAGCGTCCCTGATGCAATCAGCGGGCGTGCAAGGATGTTACATAGGAGGACAGGGAACTGCTTCAGGAGCGAGCCGCCTCTCTGATCGCTTGGTGTGCAGGGGTCGGTGCAATCGGGGGCACTCTGCAAGCCCCGGGGCAGGGGTCGGTGCACTCGGGGGGAATCTGCAAGCCCCGGGGCAAGGGTCGGTGCAATCGGGGGGGGGGGGGCTCTGCAAGCCCGGGGCAGGGGTCAGTGCAATCGGGGGGAATCTGCAAGCCCGGGGCAGGGGTCGGTGCAATCGGGGGGGGGGCTCTGCGAGCCCCGGGGCAGGGGTCGGTGCAATCGGGAGGGCTCTGCAAGCCCCGGGGCATGGGGCGGCGCAGACCCGACCGCAGCAGACAGGAGGCCAGCGGTGACTCCAGCCCTGCGAGCGGCCTGCCTTGCACGCCGGAGTCCCGGGCTCGGCCCCCAGCTGGGGAGGGCTGGTCCTGCGAGCGGCGGCGCGATTGGCTGGCGGGGTCAGGGAGGAAAGGAAAAGGGGCTGAGGCTCGGGCTGGCTCTGATGCAGCCCCGCCGCCCTGGACCATGGTCTGCGGCAGCAGGCGGAGGCTCGGCAGCGCGTTGGCTTTCCTGGGAGCTGCGGCGGCGGCGCTCCGAGCGGGTACGTGGCGGCGCTGGGCGCTCCTTGCGGGCGGCCCGGGAGGCTCTTTGCAGGCACCACCTGCCGGAGCGGGCTCCGCTGCGGGGCTCGCCCCCGGGGACACCTTGGCCGTGCCCAGCGCGTTGCATTATTGGTGCTGCTGCTGCAGTAGTTCCCCCGCCAGCTGGGGAAGGAAATGAGCGAGCCTGCAAGGGGCAGAGAGCCGGGGGGGGGGGGGTAATGCCTCTTCCCCCCCTTCCCCCCGCTGTGTGTCTGCTCCGGGCCGCGGGAGAGAGCCCTTTTGGGGCTGCACCAGCCCTGTCTAGTTGATCTGGGCCAGGGTGTGTCTGCCTCTGGCTGGGCCGTTGTAATAACTTCATGGCTGGGCTTGAAATAACCTTGCAGGCGGCTGAACAAGGACAACCAGGAGTCCGGTGGCACCTTAAAGACTAACAGATTTATTTGGGCACAAGCTTTCCTGGGTTAAAACGGAAAGCTTATGATCAAATAAATCTGTTAGCCTTTAAGGTGCCACTGGACCCCTTGTTGTTTTTGTGGATACAGACTAACACGGCTCCCGCCCCCCTTAGGGAACAAGGACAATGCGGGGAAAAGCATCCCCTAGTTAAAAATGGGCCATCAGGTTAAAAAATCAGAGCCTCAGGCGCTTCCCTTCCTGTTGTGCTGTAACCCTGGTTGTGGCACCTGGGGAGCTTACAGCTTGAATGTTGTTGTTTCGGCACGTAGGACGTGAGGGATTTTGGGGGGCGTTCACTCCGTAGATTGGCTGCACTTAGGTGACATTTCCCTTTTTCTTGTTGTCTGTTTCCTTTCTGGCCTTCCTGCGCCTGGATGATTGGGTGGGAAACGCTCCTGGAGAATATTTGGAAAACCCAGCCCTGGCTGCTTTTATTGATAAATTAAAAACGTTTTGTGGGTGAGGTAACTTAGTAACTTTTAGAAACAATAACAAACTTAATCAGTGACAGAACTTCTTTGAAACTCTGATTTTAATGTGAATTTATCACCCTGAGTCCCAGTGAAGTAAGGAGCAGAGAATTTTAACATGAGTCCAGTTGTAGGAATGACTCTAAACCATCTGTTGACTACATTTGCTGTCGAACTTGAAAAGTGTACAGTATTTTATGAGCAACTCTGTCATCCCTTTGGCTCATTAGGGACTCCACAGTTTGCCAGAACTTGAATGTTTGTATAGTGCTTTGAACATGTAAAGTTTTACATAAGTGCTAAGTAGTGTTAGAGTAATTATGTGACTGGCCCTTCTCAGATGTGTCTGGGAGGTACTATGCACATTACATTAATCACTTCAGGGTGGTAGCAAGACAAACAAAAACGTAAGTCATATCGAAATTCTGAGAACCAAGCAAGCAATATGACCAAAAAGATAAAGTGTCACAACTGATATAAGAAGTAGTTTGTTGCAGTCCATTCTACCTGGAGAAGAAACAGTGAATGCAGAACACAAAACATGCAGGTACCAGATTCAGAATATAAATATAGATTTCCTAGCTGATCCCTAATAGTGTAGAAGGAGTGGATTCATAACACCTCTCATACAGAAATCTTGCATTAAATTCTGCTTCTTTCCTTCTTTGTGTCCTCAGCATTCATCCATATGCTGGATAATGGGAACAGTTTCCTATCTGCAGACATGCCCTTCTTCAAGAGCAGAATCACACTTGCACACTGTAGAGTGGTCCCAGAAGATATGACCAAAGAACTTGATCCCAAACCCACTGAAGTCAATGGAAATCTTTCTATTGACATCAATGGGCTTTGGATCAGACCCCAAGTATGATAACATATTAAGGAACAGTATGAAGATAAAACCATTAGGCCTTAATATTTTAGGGCCCACTTTATTAAGGCTGATGTAGTGACATTGAAATGCATGCTGTCATGTGGTACTGGATAGTGAGACCAGTTATGCAATGTTGTGAGGCTAAATGACATCTTAAATAGAACTAGTTCTGATAGCATTTTGATGTGCACAGATAAGAAATTATACACCTGTCGGCCAGATGAGAATAGCTCTGAAAACTAGGTCTGAGATACAGTTGGAAATCTGGAGGATGTTTCAAAGTGTGTGCACACTTTTATTGTTGGGGTGGTGGTGGTGGTGGTGTCGTCGTGTTTTTTTTTTTGTTGTTGTTGTTTTTTGTTTTTTTTTCCAACCGCACTTTGGTATTTTAAAGGCAAAAATTTGAATGAAAACTGTCTCTGAAGGATCTGGTCAATAACTTGGGCCCAGATCCTGCAAATATTAGTGTGGTTACCTTTAAGTCAATGGGACTATTTCCTTACTTAAAAGTTAAGCATGTTCAGAAGTGTTTGCAGGGTCAGAGCCTAATTTAACTATAAAGGGAGTTGGGTGAGATGAGGAAATGGTTTTACCTATTAAAGTACATCAGATTTGTGGCAGGGGAGAAGGATTGCTTTGTTTTTGGTGTTTCTCCTGCCAAGGAATGATACTTATTTTTATAAAAAGGATTTCCCTGCTCCATAACACCAGTTGGCAGGTATGGATGCTAAAGTGTCTTCTATGTCAAATACCTTTTATGTGTATGCTCTGTTATGCTTTGGAGTTGGGGATTTGCTTTGCAGTATTGCATTTTAGATTCTTGCACTCTCTTCCTTTGCTAATCTTACAGCTCTAATTTAATATGAGGCAGAAGGGAGATGTGGAGGGGAGGACTCTGGGTCAGATAAATAAGCCAAAGAAGACCTACAGTAACAACTGTCTGCCTCATAAGGTTTCCAACAGGTTATTACACTTGCCAGTACTGAGATGGTTGGAGAGATTCTGATGGCTGCAAAGTGAAGCTCCGCAGTAGATTTAACATGCATTCTAAAGTTCTACAAGGCTTGTTTTTTATAAGCTATAACAAGACTACAAGGTCTCTCCTCAAACATGGACATTACTGAGCTGTCTGAGAGGCTTGTTCAGAAGCTGTCTTGATTGCAATTTCTGTTTCCAGCTGTGCCTATGGCACTCCAGGAAA
Source organism: Chelonoidis abingdonii (assembly GCF_003597395.2). Taxonomy (NCBI): domain Eukaryota; kingdom Metazoa; phylum Chordata; order Testudines; family Testudinidae; genus Chelonoidis; species Chelonoidis abingdonii. The sequence continues at coordinate 3,965,547 of NC_133777.1, forward strand.
ATTATGATTTTCCAAATCTCAGAAAACACTGGGCTGGAGTCCTGGGAGTAAAATGAAACACCAGCCCCTTGTGTCAGCACAGTTCAAAGCAACAAAGTTGTCCCCTTTGCTGTGCATCAGTTCTCGCTGGCATTAGGACAGCCGGTTTCTGTTCTGGGCAGATGGATGGCTGAATTCCCATATGAGGCTGTTTGATTGGGAGAGCGGGTTCCACCCTTGCTAGGGCAGTTCTACCCACTGGCTTCATCAGAAGCTAGATCAGACTGAAACTACATTCATCTGGAGCATTTGATATAGCCATGGGCAGACTCTACATTGTGAGAGGGAGAGAGAAGGGCATTTCATCTTGGCAAGCACAACATTGCCAATTGCAAACAGACGAAAATCCTGTCAGGCCTCAGAAAACCATGAGACTCTTTTTTTAAAGCTAAATATTTGGGGGATCTTTTTATTTGGCTTCTGAGTTCTGAGCCTTTAGGGTGCAGGTGGGTCATCAGGTTTTTGCCTGTAATGTTGGGGCTAGAATCCTAGTTTAAAAATGCAGGCTGAGATTCTCACACAGTCCCCTACCTCCAGGAGCTGGGGCTTTAAGAAAAATGCCAGCTAGTGATAAAAATTGCAACAGTTGGCAGCTCTGCAAGGGAGAAACTGCCTGAAAAGTCTCACAGGGTGGGACTGAAACAGATTCTACGGCTTAGCCAAAGAGCTGCCACTGTCAGCAGGGTGAGAGACACTTTGGACTAAATAGGTCAGCAGTTGCCATAAGGAACTTCAATTTGGCTTCAGTTTTTGTCACGCTAACAGAGTGGGGGACTGGTCCTTCTTGAGACTCAGTGACTTCTTAAGGAGGATTGTGTTAATAGACCTCCAACCAACCTAATGGATCAGTAGAACTGCTCTGTCACTGAAGCTGTTTCTTGTTGCTTAAAATCCCTATTGATGCTTGTAGCTACTGTTAGTCTCTGCTGAGGTACTGCATTGTCCTGCCTCTTCCCTTTAGAGGCTTCCAAGCCATTTTGAGGAAGGAGGATATGGAGTGGGTGGAAGATTCTTGGGGGAAGGAACAAATGTGGGGAGAGAAGGTCTTTCACTGAACTCATCTTGTAAGAGCTGGCTGTGAAGTGTCATAGGGAGTCTGTTTCGCTACACTTCCTGTTGGTGCATTGTGTCTCCAAAGTCCTAATTTCTCCTGCACTTCTAGGGATGTGTGTGTGTCTAATCTAAATTTTAGAAATACTTTAAATGTCCTGGGGGAGGGATTCAAACTGTGTGTGTGTGAAAGGTTGTGGTTTAAAGGCTTTTCCATGTGCCAAATGCTCATAACACCGATGAAGCTGGATTGTAGCTCTAGGTCTGGCGTGTCTCCACTGTTGTGATGCCTGTGTACTGGGCATCCCAAAGCCTGTTTGGAAACCTCTTCCAGAAACTTAGATATTTCTTCTTTCCTAGTCTCCTATCTATGATGGGTGAAACTATCCCACAGACAGAAGCCAGCACAAGCCATACTGTGGGGAAGCAGCACTGAGTTTTATTCCTACCTGTGTCGCTGAGCGGCTGTGTGACCTCCCCTCTCTGGGCAAGTCACTTCCCCTCTCTGGGCCGCCACCGTGTCTGTTTATACTGTATGTACCTTGGGGCAGGGACTGTCTCTAACTGTGTGTGTCTGTACCGCACCCAGCACAATGGGGCCCTGGTCTTGCATCTCTCAGTGATTCTGTAATACTAATGTTGTGCTGGCCCTCTCCATAGAGGTGAATTTCATCCTGGACAACTGGCTTCCGCTGAGCAGGATTTTACAGGTTATAGTAATCCTCCTGAATGGAGTGTCTTTATTTAACACCTACACATAGGAGCCCTGAAATTGGTGAGTAGGTGACTAGAGGCTCGAGAAAGAGGAGGCCAGGTGGGCTATCATCTCTTGCTCATCCCTGCTGTTTAAATGGCTGATCCTCTTGCCCGTTTGCTCTTCTCTTAGATACTGATTCCATGTGGAGTCAAGCCTGCTTCTTTTTTTACTTTGAGCTGTTTTCGTTGGAAATGTCCTGGATCTGCTTAAACACTTCACCCAAAGCGAACAGCAGAACACCTCGTTTTGTCGCACCTGAGTGGCTGCGGCCCACTAACCCAAACCTTTCCTCCAGAGCATATGTTGGCTAATAACTTGTATGCCGAGGGGAGGCCAGCATTTTCCTGCATTCTCTCCCCCTTTGCCCTATGTTTCTGCTATGGTGCCTACAAGGAATGAGCCAAAGGTGTCTGTCTATGCTCTAAAACAGCATTTCTCAACCTTTCTGATACCAGGGACTGGCATGCTGCCTTTCTAAGCTGTGCCGGGGAGATCTCCAGGACCAGCACTGGTCTCTGGACTGGCTGTTGAGAAACATGGCTCTAAAACATCTTTGTTTTGGCTCCACTGTGCTGTACGCTGGCCTTTGCTGTTAACTCCATAGTCCTTCTGCTATGACAGCTGTCTGCCCTTCGCCACCTCCCTCTGCCTGCTCTGTTATCCCTCTGTCAGGTCTCAAATTAGGTCCAATTCTGCAATCACGTAGACCTTGAATAACTTTGCTCACTCAAATAGTTTCATTGCTGACTGTAAGTGCTGTGGGGCGGGGCCTGTCTCTCATCTCTGTGGTGATTTGCCAGGTTTTCTCCTGGGTGTTGCTGGGGAAGCAGGGCCATACTGCCAGGTGATAGCGATTTGACTCCTCGTTGTGGCAGGTGGCATCCTGCCTGGGAGAATTCACCCCTCTTGTGCCCTTGATTTTCCTCCTGAATGTGGCAACCCATATCAGCTCCAGTGGGAGACAGCATTAAGCCACATGCCGCTCTTCTCTGGGGCCCTTCAAAGCCTTGGAGTTCAGGACCACAGGATCCCCTATACTCTTCCTCCCCACCAGTTTTGCTGCTGCACCAACCTTGTTTTTAAATATCCTCTGCATCCCCAGGTGCAGCACGGCCAGGAGCTGGCTTCCTTCACACCAACTCTGATCTGAGAAAGTCTAAGCTAGTCACACAGTCCAACATGAAGGTGGAGCTGCTTCCTGCCCTCACGGACAACTACATGTATCTGATCATCGATGAGGAAACCAAAGAGGCAGCGATTGTTGACCCTGTGCAACCCCAGAAGGTAACACTCCAGAGCGCTTTGCCTGGTGAAAGGGGAGTTGGGTTTGGCTTGATGCTGCCTAAGGTAACCCTGCATTTAAATGCAGGAAATGATTAACCATGAGCCTTGCTCTGGGTTAGGGGTAAAAAGGCTGGACAAAGTCATGATTACTAGTCCATACAGCTGCTCAGATAAGGGTAATCAAATTGTGTTTTTGTTTTTGAGACATGACCAGGAAGGATATTTTTCTCCCTTTATCTGCCCTGGGTGCAGTATGGAGGTTTTTCTTGGCTTCCTATGTAGTAACAAGTATTTGCCGCAGCTGGGACATAGGACTAATCCAGTCTGACAAGCCCTGCTGACCTGATCTGCAGTCCTTATGTCAGCATCATTCCCTGCAAAGTTAATGGGAGCCTTGCCCAAGTTCTGGGATGCAGGTTCTGGCGCAGTTCCTTACAACCCATAATTGAGGCACAAAAGCCCCTACTCATGGTCAAGGCCATGCTTCCACCAGGTTATGTGAATTCTAATGTTTCGATGATGCTCTGTTTGTAGGTTGTGGAAGTGGTCAGAAAGCATGGCGTGAAGCTGACTACGGTTCTAACCACCCATCACCATTGGTAACACTTGTGTTCTACGATGTCCTAATCTGTTTTCCTTAGGGCAGAATTGCCTCTGGAGGCAGCTGTTCATCCAAAGCACAATTCAAGGGTGGTTATTCCAGATAATATTGGTCGCCACCTTTTGAGTTCCTGCTCAGAGGAGCCAGGGTGCAGTGGAAATGTACTTGTCATCTCTCAGGCGCCTTTACCAGTCAGTTCCCTGTTAGGCTTAATGAGCCTGATCCAGAGCCACTGAAGTCAATGGCAGTCTGCCCATTGGCTTCACTGGGCTTGGAATCCAATCCAGAGACAGGAGGACCGACCTCAACAAAGCAGATTACTGGAGGCAGAGTTTGGTCCTTGGATATGTGCATGCATTTATCACTGCTGGATGCTGCGTATGCATAACTGAGAGCCTAATCAAGCCCCAGGGAAAGTAGAATGAGGAAACCGGTTTGACAGTTGCTGTGGCTTCATCTTGCTTGGCATCTTGTTCAGATGGGTGTTGTGTAAATCCTATCTAATTTAAAGTTTGGTGGGAATGGAAGCTCTAAGGAAGCACTTTTAATACAAGCTTAGCCTATTGAACTGAGCTGGTGACACTACCAGCTTTCTCATAGCAATAAAATAGAATGACTCACACAAGGGCTTCTGTTTAACTGACCTAGCTGTGTACTTGTATAGCACCCATCACAACAGTGTCCAAAGCTCAGATCCGCTGCAGTATTTAAGCACCTATCTTCCATTGATTTCAGTGGCACTTAAGTGCCTAAATACCTCTAAGGATGTGGGCTCATGTCTCGTTAGCCCCTCTTCTTGCTCTGCAGAAAAGACCGTATCCAATTCTAAAATCTCATGTTGAAGACTAGAAAATGCTGTTACGTTGTGAATTGAGATCTCTAATCTTCCTCCAGCTCTCCTGAAAACCATCACGTCTTGTCAGTGATGTGGCTTGGCTTTTTTGTCCCCTTTTTTTTTTTTTTTCTCCTTGTAATAAGCACATGCCCCATTGACTTCAGCACAGGTGCAGTGGGGAAATCCGCAGCAGAAATTGACCCCGTCTTCCTCTTACAACATAATTGAACAACTAAGTCAAGCAATAGCTTTGATGGGACATAGCCTCAGGGAGGAGCTGGTGACCATGAATCTTCTGAAACTGTGTGTGGAGGTGAAGTTCAGGGAAACAGAAAAAAGTAGCTGCTTATACTACAAAAGGTGGCAAAATTCAATGCCCAGTGACTAGCCAGACTTTGGTCCTCTGTCTACACTGCAGAGTTGTAAGAAATGCATCTTGTGGCCTCCCAAAATGTGACCTTTTGACCTTCTAGGGACCATGCCGGAGGTAACGAGAAGCTTGTGAAGATGGAGTCTGGGTTAAGAGTGTACGGGGGAGACAACCGAGTGGGAGCGTTGACACAGAAAGTGTCTCACTCTACATCATTTCAGGTAAAAAAAAAAAAACAAATCTGGAATGTGCCTTTCACTTGAGAAGCCTGTCTAGAGCTGGACAGGTGGCATAGGTCTCTACATAAACAGCCACTAGAGGGTTCATCAGTCATAACCTGTTCAGTTCCCTGCTCTGCCAGAGAGTCCCTGTGTGACCTTGGACAAGTCCCTGCCTTTGTTCTCCAGCTGTACAGTGAGGATAATACCACTGTCCTGCCTCACACGAGTGTTGTGAGGATAAATGCAGTTAAAGATTGTGAAGTGCTTAGACACTGTGGTGACAGAGGCCAGTTAAGTATCTAAGACCAAGGTTTGAAAATGAGCTGCTACAGGTCAGCAGACACAGAATGAAGACTCTCTCCTCTCTGCTCTGGCTGGACTGCAGTACTGGGCCTGAGGAAGTGAGTGCTCTCCCTAAGCTAAACAAAAGCTTCGTTTGTTTAGCTTAACTGCAGTGGAGGTATCTGCCAGCTACGTTTGGAGCCCGTGCAGTAAAACATGCTGCAGTGTTGCTGATGCACAGGAATTCTGCTTGTCCCAGAAATATACATGTAGGGATGTATAAAAAGGAAGCACAAGGAGACACTGGCTAGTGTGGGGGGCGGGGGAGGGAAGTGGCACTAAATTTTAAGTCATGTCTGTAATAAATGGCTCCGTAGCCTGGTGAGCTGGCTGTTTTAATATGTGTGTCTGGGTATAGCCCACTTCCCTTTAACAGAGCTTCTGACTGTAGCTATTTACACTTGATTAACTTGTTTGGGTTTTGTATGTCTCTGAATCTGTTTGCTCTTTGCTTGGCCTCATTCATGCCAAGGGCTGAGTCACCCTGCATGTAAATGAGTGACTCAATACCTGCTTTTAAAAGCAACAAAGTGTCTTGTGGCACCTTATAGACTAACGGACGTTTTGGAGCACGAGCTTTCGTGAGTGAATACCCACTTCGTCGGATGCATGACTCAGTACCTGCTTTTAAGTAATACACTCAGTTCTCTGGTAAGCTCCCCTCTCCTTACAGTGCTGAACTCCTGTGGCAACCTGATGTGAGATTTTACTCTGCAGCTCTGAGAACTTGCCTGCAGAATTACTGTGCCATCCTGAATCATACAACTAGAAAAGCATTGAGTTAATCTCCCTTGCCACCAGTTCACGGTGGCCTAACTTCAATCTTTGGCTTTCTCCTCAGGTGGGATCTCTTCATGTGAAATGCCTCTATACGCCATGTCACACTTCTGGACACATCTGTTATTATGTGACTAAACCAAATAGTTCTGAGCCTCCTGCTGTCTTTACAGGTGAGGAGTTGGGTGGCTTTTTTGCCTCTGATCTGTGTTGCTGAGAATGCAGGGCTTTCCTCTGCTTATGTTCTCCTGATTATCCACATTTAGGTCTTTCCTTGTTACAGTCACAGCTCACTTCTTAGCGTATGTGCAATGTGCCTCAGGTGGCACATGGCCAGGATTAATCATTGAATTTGGTCCACTGGTTGGATCACAAGCTTGCCCGGGCCGGGTGCTGAGGAGGAGTGCGACATGAACACTGATCCATGCGCCCGCGCCCTCCCCCTCCCCCCAGCTCACTAAATGGGAATCTCCCTAAACTTGTCCTGCTAGCGAGGCTTGGACCAAATTAGCGATTGCTAATAAAATTCCATGTTTGCTTTCCTGTATTTTCTTACCACTTTGTTAGTTGTGTAGTTTCCTGGAGGGGAGACTAGGTGTGTGAGTATGCTACTGGGTAATGCATTGACTTTGTTTCTGGAAGCCTGGGTGGTGATCCTCCCTTGAGTGAAGTAGGTCTGATGCTCTGAAGTTGATCACATATACTTGCTCCTTAATAGGCTCTCAGCAACATACCCAAACAACCAAGAGTTAGGCACCATCACGTATCTCTTTACAGACCAATGCCCATTGGATTTCTAGCATGGCCTTCTAGCCACATCTCTTGGTTACAGTGCTAAAACTGCGTGTGGGAAGCTTGCCTGTAATGATGGCTATGACCAGCCACAGTACCAAATCCTTTTTTCCTGGGATTGTCTGCTCCAGTGTGTGGTCTGGTCGTGACACTGTGTCCTGTCCTCTCTCCCAGGTGACACACTGTTTGTGGCTGGCTGTGGGAAGTTCTTCGAGGGAACCCCAGAGGAAATGTACAAAGCACTGATAGAGATTTTAGGCCGCCTGGACCCTGAAACGGTATCAATCCCGCATCTCATGTTAGCACAGTAACCAAGCTGAACCTATTACAGACTTAAGAAGAAAACTACCTTCTGAATACCATGTTGTTCAAAACGGGGGACGCGATCCTTCAGAATGAACGAGGGCCATAGCCAGGGACTCTCTGGCATGTAGAACAGCCCAGGGACCATGGAGAAGGGAGCACGAGTCCACTGATCCCTCCTCTGCTCATAAAGAGGGAGTGCAGGCTAGAGCAGAGGACTTGGGAGCCAGACTCCTGGGTTCTCTTCCCAGCTCTGCCATGTGACATCAGGCTGGCAGGTCTCTTCCCCATTTGCCCTGTGCCGCTGTAAGGTTGCTATAATATATATCCATGTCCTAGAGGATTATGAGCCCTTGCCATTAACTCCACTGGAGCCAGGTTTGCAGCCCTAACTTCTGTAATGGTGCTTTGAGATCCTGGGATGTTAAGTGGTGTGAGTGTAATGTTTTTTTTCCCCCCCACCTTCCCTTTTTCTTAGAGAGTTTACTGTGGTCACGAATACACTATTAACAACCTAAAATTTGCCCGTCATGTTGAACCCAATAACGCTGCCATCCAACAAAAACTAGCCTGGGCTAAGGTAAGTGGAATCTTGGCATTAGGCTTAGTGGTTTATTACAATTATTTTTATAGCGGGGTAGCAGCCCAAAGCCTCTTTTGGGATCGGAGAGAGGCATTATACAAACACAGGTCGATCTGGCCGCTGCCTCAGCGCTTAGTCAAGTGTGGGACAAGATGCAACCAGTGAGTGTAACAAATAAGAGGGAGAAGGAGAGCAACAGCACCAGTGTGATGTGACAGAGGTGACCTGTACATCTCCATCAAAGTTGTGCAGGGTTTGTGGGTGAAGCCATGGTGCTAGGAGGAGAGTGAGTGTGGCTGGTGGGAGGGACAGGGATGCTGAGACAAGTGGAGGGCAGGGGTGGGGTGAGGGCAGTGACAGGGATCAGGAGGCTGAGGCAGGTCATGTGCTGGCTTTAACCAAACCCAGCAGCGCGAAGGGGTTTGGGGCTAGCGGTGGTAGTGAGGCAGATGGGCGGAGTTCGCGCGCTGTCTTTATCCCAAAGAGGCTATAGCTGTAGGCTTGCTGGTGGGAGAGCAATGCCAAAGGGTGGTTCCAGACAGCTGCAGACCCTCTGAGCCAGCACTGGCCCCTATGTCTGGCTTCCCTCTGTCCTTCCCAGTCCCACATGTGCTTCTAGAGAGGTTATGGATGGGGCTGCTCAGCATCTGCCTGTGTCCTGAATCTTTTTGAATGTTGCACATATGCGTCCATTTGGGGGAGGATTATGCCACTTTTCCTCTGGTGAGAACAGTCTGGCCTGTGGATAGTCTGTATCATTGCGGTATTCAGAGCAGCTAGATGCAATACAAACACAGTTCTAGCTTTTCTGAATGATACTGCAGATTGCTTTTAACATCTGTACCCATCATAAAAATAGAAATCCTTCCCTTTTTTACAGGCAAAATATGACAGTGGTGAACCAACTATCCCGTCTACTATTGCAGAAGAGTTTACATACAACCCCTTCATGCGAGTGAGGTATCTGTGTATGAATGGCTGATCCTCATATTATCCTGGGTTATAAGGAAATGGGGAGGCCATGATCTCTAAAGAAAGCAACAATCGGAGTGTGTTAATCTGCCTTTCATCAGCAAATTTCAGTTTAGATAGAGACAGGTGTCACTTAAAGCAATTTTGGGGCACAAGAGAGCTTGTTGTTCTGTGGCATTACTTCTCACGTGCTTACCTATTTATCATGGGAGAGATTTATGCCAACAGATTGAGGTGTAATGATTGGCTAAGTATAAGAATGCTATAAAATTTGACTCTAGCGAAGATCTGTTTCTTTGCTGAGTGACATGTTCCTCAATCATGCTGTACATTTCCAGATCTGCACTCTAAAAATATAAGCACCTCCTCTCAGCATGTTGATTTTTATCACTTGCAATCTGTTCTGGCTGATGTCTGCAGCTTTAACAGTTCTTAAGATGGCTGTGAACGCTATGATAGGGCTTGGTTCTGGATTATGCTGATCAGCCCAAAGAATCGATGACATGCCCTCCCATCTTCATGGGTCGATAAGTATCTTGTGAGCAGACACTTTGCAAGAAATACTGCTTAGAAGTTTGTGTGATTGCAACTCAAATGTGAAACCAGGTCTGAGTTATACAGTCTTATTGCAGTGAAATAAAATTGGCTTTTCTATTTTACTTCTGCTAGAGAGAAGACAGTCCAGCAGCATGCTGGGGAAACCGATCCCATTCGAACAATGGGAGCCATCAGAAAAGAGAAGGATCACTTCAGGGTACCAAAAGACTGAGTACTTTGCCTGAAACACTTGCCTGCCAGTTTTATCATGTTTTAGGAACTAGAAGTTTCATTGTTCTGTTGTGGTGGAGACACATTCACAGTTAGGTTTTTTAACTGTCTTAAGGGGGGGGTGGGGAAAAAAGCACTTTGCTCTTGTTGAGATGTTCTATAGCATATTTATAAGATGTTAAAGAATATTTATTCCTGGCTTTCAAACTGTCAGATGCAGTGAGGTTTTGCATGAATCCTTACACACGTTCAGTATGTGGTGGTGGGAGGGGAAGGCACATTTGAGGGCTCAGTCCTTACCAGGGGAAGACTCAGTTAGCTTTATAGGAGATCTGCCTGCATATGGACTGCAGGATTGGGTCAGGAGACTTCTACCATTAAAGCAAAACTGTGGAATGCACGTAACCAAATGTCTGTCTAAAGAAGAATCCTTTTGCAACTTATGAAATTAACCTTTCTGATTCTGTCACTTTAAGATCTGTTACATTCATTCGTCATAGTGCAGTCTCACTTTGCCACCAACAATTAAGGGTCTAAATAATTAAATATGCTGCTCAACTTGCTTGGTATATGGATACATCTGGCTGTAGAAATAAGACTGTCCAAGCTTGCATTAGAGACTAGTTTTCTCCCCCCTCCACCCCTTTTCTTCTGCATCTTAGAGGTGAATAATTTCTAGACAGCATGTTTTTCAGACTATCCCTTCAAGTATGAACAGCTGAGTATTAACAGCTTAAAAAGCAGCTTGCATGTACCCATGAACTCCCCTCCAAAGTATACTATGAATTGTGCCTATAACAACACTGAGCCTGAGGTAGGGACTCGGCCGATACACCAGTATGATCCTAAAGAGAGCTAACTTGATCTAGTGCGTAAATGCATGTTCTACAAGTTTAAGTAGATATTACGTTAGACCGTAGATCTAACCTCTCCTACCATTGTGCCATCAGGATAGCTTCTTTATGTTGTAAATGCTACTTTCATCTAACAGGATTAGCCCAACTGACCTCTCCAGCCAAAAGATTCAAGAGTCCTGTTTACTGTTGTGCCCAAGATCACCAAGGTACCAGCTATTTTGGAACAGAGGCTACCCTTCAGGGCCTGCTTCAAAAGGAGCAGAAACAAGAGTTGCCTGGTTTAACTCCTTAGCTTCTGCAACCTCCTAGTCTTCCAGCAGAAGCTTCTTTTAGAGAGTCTTCTTAAATGGTAAAGAAATCAAAGCTTGCCCTGGTAGGTCGGCTGCACTGAAGCCTGGTTTCTAGGCAGATCCAGGATGTCTTCCAACACAACTTAACTTTCCTTTCCTTGCCCTTGTGGCTCAGAGACCTCCCTGGTTTGAACGGCAGGCGCATCTAGATCGGAGTGGGCAGCCAGCCTGAAACAGACGCGATGGGAACTCCCAGACCGCTGTGCTCATTTAAACATGCTGTTAATCCTGGTGAACAGAGCATAATTTTATGAAAGTGGCTCGACAGCATGGAAACCCTGCCTCCCTGGAGAGACCTTGCATAGCACAGAGGAGTGAATTAAGCCTGATTTCCCCCCACCCCTTCTCTGGGTCTTTGTTTTCATGCTGCTCGTGGTTTGATACTCTGGACAAAAAGGACCACTTGGTCTCTTTCAGAGCAAAGAATGGTCTTCCAGATCTTTCCGTAACTGCTGGGGTGGGGAGAGAATAGGCAGAATTTTGCCATGTCACAGAACTGCTGCCCAGAGTTTTCAGTGTCCATGTTGGAAGACAGGCTTCAGGTGAGCTGGTGGGGGCGGGAGGGCTAGCCATGGTGTCAGTGCCCCCTTGCTACCTGTGCCATGAATCAGTGTTCGTTTCGGCCCCCTTATTAAAAAGGCTTCTTCTAAATACATGGCCAAAAGCAGCCTATTAACACAAGCTGCTCATTCTGTCCTCCTCGGAGCAACTTCCACAGCTGCATCTCTGAGCCAGAGCTGGTGTCGCTAGAGTCTTCAGAGAACTGTGCTTTGAGGAGGATAGTTTTCAAAAGTAACTTCCCTCCCACCCCAAGTGGCTAGAGCAGAGGAGTCCTGGCTCTCCTTGCTGGAGTCTGTTTCTGACCTTGGACAGGCCCCTGACCACCTCTGTCCCTCAGTTTCTGCATGGTTAAACAATGCATGGATGTCCTGCCTTCCAGGGGGCTAGGGATATTGTGTATAGCTTTGTAAAGTGCTCAGAGTCTAGTTTTCATCCAGGGATATCACTATAAACCTCTTTCACTCTCCTCCCCTTTTCCCACCCCCCCCTTTTTAAAGAGCCGTAAGTCATGTAAGAGTGCCCACATCTGGATCTGTGATCAGTGGGAGGGTGAATACTACTCCAGTGTGTGGCTACTGTAGTTCTGTTTTAAGCTCTGCAGTGGTTACTGCTCAAATGCAGCAAAGATGCCTGTTGCTATTAATACTTTCCCTTCTAACACCTGTCACTGTCACGGTTACAGTGCAAGTTCTGTGTCCTTAGGCTCACGTTTGATGTCCACAGATGCATGTATCTTAGGAGCAGGGCCTCAGGGGAGGGAAGCTTGCAGAGACAGTTTCTGTAGGAGTTGACTGTGTGGTGTTTTCATCTTGCCGGTGAGAATGTGATATGAGCACAAAGTGGTAGAAAGAATTTTTCAAGTGTGTAAACACCCATCTGTTAATAAACTGGGCTCCTAATTACATTCTCCTCCTGTGTTTTCTTCTGATTGCACAGTTACTAACTAAAATGTGTGTTTTTTTTTTTTTCAATAAATGCTTCACAGCTGAAACAGTAATGCTGAGTCATTTCAAGCCTCTGAATCTAGTTCCTCCTCTTCTGTTTCTGAGCTGATAAGTAACATGGGCATGGTGGACTTTGTCTCCTCTTGAATTTGAGTTAATTTTGCTTGCCATCCAGCACAGTCACATGATTAAAGTATTTTAAAGGGACGTGACTTAAATTTAGGGGTGAGTGACTTTTACACACTCTAAAAAGTGATATATAAATGTCTAATTACTGCAGTTTCTGAAACAAAGATTTCCCAACTGTCTCTAAAACCTGTACATTTTCAATTAACAAAGAAAAACAGTTTGAGCGTTATTACCGCAAAGTGGAGAGAAGAGTAAACAGAGCATCACTAGGGGCAATAATCTAAAGGGAAAGAATGAAAATGTAAATATTTTACTTATTACTAAGGGTTGTTCCTTTAAAATGGAAATCAAAAGATAGCCCTGAAACACACTATGCCCTTTGAGCCTTCAGTCTTCTCATTTCTGTTAGAGGAAGAGTCTCTCCTTAACACAGAGGAAGGAGAGAACACACAATTACAATTGGGGGGGGGGGGGATGGAGAGAAGCTAGAAGTTCTGCACCATCTGCTAGCAAGCAAGACTCAAACCACCTTATTCAATATAGTTGGGAAAGTTAGCAGCACTAAACAGATGTGAAGCAAAAGACAGACCACAATCAAACTATAGTTTCTGGTGTGTGGGGGCTGCCTCATGATTTTTGAACACTTAGGGTTGGCAATAGAGCAGATGCACTTAGTCAAATGTTCTTTCTGGTCTGCCCTGGCTCTCCACTTACAAATTAAACTACCTAACAGCAAACTGCTCCCTGCAGAGCTGTTATCTGCAGCATCCTGAAGAGGGGGAATGGAGGCATAGAGGCTTAAACTCAGCCCTGGGGGAAATTGTCCAATCTCCACTGCATCCAAAGGAGTTTCCACTTGCTTATGAGGGCTGCACTGGGTCCGGAACAGTTGGTGACTTGTCTTCAATCACACAATAAATCACTGGCATAAATGAGATTAGAATTTGGGAGTGCTGGCATCTACCTCCTCCCTCACACAATATGGCTTATCCTTTGTGTGCTATTTCCCAGCAGTGAGGTTCGTACATAATCAGGACATCAAAAAGTCCAAGAATTCTGTACCTGCTATAATAAACAGGAAGATGCAGATGTATGAATTTAAAATTTATAGTAGCAAAGGAAGCAATTTTTAAAAATCTAAAAGAAACAACCACTCAACCACTTTCATGTACCATGATTGTTACAAGACAGCTGCTTTGCTGGACCTCAGGCAGGGCCAGATTATAACATTCTGAGGCCCTAAAGTGTGTCATGTGTAAGAGGCCCCAAACATAAATAAAAATTTATTATTTTCACAGGCAGGACACTGAATATATAAACACAAAAGCTTTATATTTGCATATATACAGAGGCAAAGTTGTAAAAATGGAATAATCTTAATTTTTAGCAGCCCTCTCTAAAGTTGACATCACGACAGATAAATTTTAGACAAATTCTTTGAACTAATTGTGTACATAAGTAAAGTAGAAATAATACAGTATACAAACAATACAGTAAATAATACAATTTACTAGAAGATTTCTCAGAAAAATTTTCTGAGAACTATGATGGGGCATCTAGATTGTGGCATTCCTGGTCTGACTACACAATGAGACTCTTAGAGGATATAGGATGTGGATAACCCACAAGCTTAAAGCTCAACTATTAGTTATATTGATATGAATTACACCTAGGTAATAAGCAAAACATCAGAAAATTGTATATGGGTTGTATTTTTCCAATAAATTGATTTGTTTTGTTTTTATGAAGGGTTATGCTGAATTACCTAATACTGGTACTAAAATTAGTAGCAGAAAGTTTTTATTGAAACCAGTAAAAATTAATTTTATATTATAAATATTGAGATTTCTATATCTGTACCACAGCAAATTATATGCCAGAAGCCTGTGTTGTTTTACCAGGATACTTGTTGGTCTCTAAGGTGCCACAAAGACTCCTCGTTTGTTTTTACTGATACAGACTAACCAGCTACCACTGAAACCAAGATATTTCTGTGAAAGTTAGTGCTACTTTGTTTCTGTTCTCACAGGAAAATGAGAGGTTATATCATTTTGTTTACACCATGAATAAGGAAAATTATCCTTTTAATATGAATAAATGAAAAAATATTTGATTTTGTTAGGGTAATACAAAGTTTATCCTAGCTATATATAAAATATGTTCATTCTGATTTAATTTTTGCTACGAAACAATGAATTGTTGGGATTTTTCTTTTGCCATACTATAAAAATACAATGTATTATGCATATGATGTGTGATTTATAAGTCTATATAAGAATTTTTACATAGCATGCTACCTATAATAAAATATTATCTTGCATGCTCCAAATCCGCCAAGCAGAAAATCCCAGTCTTTTTTCTAGGTAGACATATCTCTTCACATTCACTTCTCTATCCTCTGTTTCTGCAAGGACCACTAATCAGTCTCGAGTAAACACCTCGGACACACAGAGGGACAACAAGCTAGATGTGTGAAAGAGAAAGAGAGAATTTACCAGAAAAAAGACTGGTAATTTCCAGACCGGCATTGAGAAAGTGGCTTTCTCCTCAGACAAATATAATGAATATTATAGGCTTTAATAGCCTATAAATCATATACACAGATAGTTTGAAATAACTTGCTCACCAAGTACTCAGAATATGTTGATATATATGTATATCTTCCTTCACTTCTCTCAAAATCCTCTGTGTATCCTTTGGTCAGCATTCTCTGATATTTACTGTGAAGATTCCCAAAACTAACGGAGAGAAGCCAACACAAATTTATCCTCCTCAAGATCCACTTGACCCAAGTCCATAAGACGATCACCTGCAAACTCAATCATGTGAAGCATGGATAGCGCATGAAGCATGCACGCTAAAATACACAGTTGTATGTGTGTACAGATCAAAAGAAGAAAGAACACACTAACATGAGTATGAGCTTGGCAGGATTGCTTCATGAGACTGCCAACTCCAACCTCACATTTTTCCAGATTTTATCAGCAGTGAGATTATTTATTTTCATAAGTTATGAAGGCACAGTCAGAATTTTACCAGTAGCAACTGGTTAATAAAATGCTGCCTTAGGAGACTGATAGCAGACTTACTCATAGAAATACTAATTTTACAAGTGCTTTTATCTTTTTTTTTTCTCAGACCTGGCCTCTCACGTGTCAATAATGATGTGTATATTTTTGTCATATTTGAACTAAAATGTATTTAGAGTGTATCTTCTTTTTACCATATCTCCTTTACTTAACTGATTTTGATAAAATTTGAAATGGAGTCAGTGTTTTCTTTTTTAGAGGCCCCTCATATTGCAAGGCTCTTAACTGTAGCTTAGTAATTTTATACCTTAATCCGCCCTGGCCTCAGGAGATCTGAGTTCTAGGCTTGGCCCTGTCCCAGCCTTTTTGTTTGACATGGGCAAGCCATTAATTACTATTTATTTGTAGTACTGTAATGCTTGAGGGCTCCAAGCAGGGATTTAGGACCCTGTTGCGCTAGGTGCTGTATAAATATGAAGTAAAAAGACAGTCAATGCACTCAGCTTCTGCCTCAGTTTCCCCAACTGTAAAATGGGGCTGTATAACATGTTGCGACCCCAGGGATGAAAGCTCTTTCTAGGTGCAAAAACCTTTGCATGTGCTTCGGCAAGCTGCCAGCAGCACAGTTGCTGCTTCAAGCTGGTTATGTTGATAAGTGGTTGGTGGATGGGAGAAGCTGAGGCTGAGGGGAGAAGGTTGAGGTTTCTTTTCCTCTCCATTGCACACTGTCAAGGTTTCTTCCCCCACTTTGAACTTTAGAGTGCAAATGTGGGGACCTGCATGAACACTTCTAAGCTTAATTACTAGTTTAGATCTGGTACGCTGGCACCAGCCAGAAATTCAGTGTCTGGCACACTCCCTGTTCCTCCCCCCAGACTTTCCCCTCCCTGGGTTGCCTTGAGAGGCTTCACCAATTCCCTGGTGAACACAGATTTAAACTCCTTGGATCTTAAAACAAGGAGGAATTAACCATCCCCCCTCCTTTCCCCCCACCAATCCCTGGTGAGTTTAGACCCAGTCCCCTTGGATCTTAAAACAAGGAACATCAATCAGATTCTTTAAAAGAAAGCTTTTAATTAAAGAAAGAAAAGGTAAAAATTATCTCGAAAATGCTCTACAGGTACTCAGATTCATATAGACAGAGGGACCCCCCCAGCCTTAGATTCAAGTACAGCAACAGGTAAAAATCCTTCCAGCAAAAAGAAACATTTACAAGTTGAGAAAACAAACATAAGACTAATCCACCTTGCCTGGCTATTACTTACAATTTTGACACACGAACGACTGCTTCAGAAAGTTTTGGAGAGCCTGGATGTACTCTGGTCCCTCTTAGTCCCAAGAGCAAACAACCCCCAAAACAAAAAGCACAAACAAAGACTTCCCTCCACCAAGGTTGGAAAATATCTTGTCCCTCTGGTCAGGTGTCAGCCAGGTTTACTGAGCTTCTTAACCCTTTACAGGTAAAAGAGACATTAACCCTTAACTATCTGTTTATGACACACACAAAGGATTGAAAGTATTTTAGACCCTCCCTCTCCTCCCCCAAAAATTGTTTTGCTACCCACTGCCAGGCCATCCCAGTGTAGCTGTAACGGATTGGGCTAAGGGGATCAGGTACATGGTGGAAAATTTAACATTTATGCCTTTTACAGATGGGTACTGATGGGAGGAAATGATGAGGTGAGGTGACACAGCTGTCCTGACGTGAGGCCTGGAAGAATCAGCCACCAGTGTGAGGTCAAATGGCGTTTCCCCTTGACCCTACCACGACAGCATGGGCTGCAGAGCCATGTGGGGGACCCCAGGCCATGGCTTTTAAGCAGGTACGCGGACACAGGCTTGCCAGCAGGCCAGGATTTGACAACCTGGCCCATTTCTCTACTCTCTTGCTGGCTGCTGGTCAAGAGATGTAATTTACTGGGGGGGGCTTGCTGCATGCACATGCGGCAGCACTGGCAGTGCTCCAGTAACTGGCAGCCAGGCACGTCAGGGTTGGGAGCATGCCACAACCAGCATCCTGTGTCTGCTCTGTATGGGCAGCGTGCCGCAGGCTTGGCCCTCACCTGCTGGCAGCTGAAACTAGTGGCTGCTAGGACACACCTGGCACCTGAGGGCAAGACTTGCCACCAGGGAGGGGTAAGGTAAGGAGGGGAATGGGAGGGGGTCCTCCTGGGCCCGGGATTTGGGCTGCTGGGGTTGAGAGAGGAAGAGGAGGGTCAAGGGTGGGGGGTAATTGCTGCCGCCCCCCACCCCCAGGCCGTGCAGCGCCTGCAGCCCCAGAAGCAGGCAGCTGCTGCTGGCGTCGTGCACACGGTATCCGGGCAGCGCAGGAGAACGGGCGGCAGCTGTTTGCAAGGTTGCACCTGGGCCGAGTGCGGGTGATGGGCAGGACCGCGGGGCTCTGGCTGGGGCCCTGATCCCCGGGCCGGGAGGTGGGACTGGCGGCGTGCCGGGGATGGAGGCGGCCGGTGCTGCTCGCTGGCTCCGGGCCCAGGGGCGGGCCCTGGCGCACAGTGACAGGGCTACGCTCCGAGCCGCCGGCCGGGCCCCGCAGCCTGCCCGGTCCCCCGGGCCCCGGAGAAGGGAGCTCCCCGCCCCGAGCAGGTACCGAACCCTGGGCGCGGCGGGCTCTGGGGCCGGGGCTGCAGCGATCACCCGCGAGCCGGGCTGGGTTTGCACGGGGGGCGGGGGTGTCCGTTGCACACGCGTGCGAACGGGGGTGCACGTGGGCATGGGGGGTGACACTAGCAGAGAGCTGATTAATTTGCACATGGGCAGAGGAGGTGGTCGGCATGTGGGGGCGCATTTGCACCTGGGTTTGGGGGGGGGGGGTTCACACGGGATGGGGGATGCTTTGCGCCTGGGCTGGGGCTGCCATGTTTCTAATTAATTCTCCCACCCTGTATTCTGGGAACTCATTTCCAGCTAGCCCGGGGCCCCTTCTGGCAGAGGTGTATTAGGAGTGGCTGCAACTCTCAGCTCTAAACGGAGACCTTAAACCAGGTGTAGTCAATGAGGGTTGTCAAAGTCCACATTTCTTGGTCAAGGTCCGGGCCTCAGAGAAAATCATTTACACTCCCCCTCCCCCAGTAATGATAGTAATTAAATTAAAAAGATTTCAGGGTCCGTTCAAAAGTGCCTGGTGGTCCGGCTTTGGCCTGTGGTCTGCCTATGACTCCCCTGTCTTCAGCCAGACTAGACTGATCCTTCCACGTGGACCAGTTTTGTGAGTCCTGAGGCATTTGTGTCCAGCAGTTTGGATGTTCACAATCCCCAGAAAGCCCAAATTAGAGAGAAAACAGTGAGTTCAGCTGGATTAAATATGCGATGAGCTCAATGGGAACTGTTAGCTGGGCAGCGAGGCTGGGCTTGTGTGGCCACAGTTTTGTCGATTTACAAGGGGAATGGAACAGGACAAGAGGTAAAGGGCTGTTCTCAACAGGTGAGTTGCACCTGTCCCAGTAAGTCACAGTCCTGGGCTTGTTTGCACAGGTGGAGTCTGTGCAAACAGACGCAGGAGGGCTGGGACGTGGAGCTGTTATGGTGCTGCTCTCTGCCCGGGACCTTGTTCTAAATGTTTCTGATGCTGCTGAATAGATTTTTTTTTTTAATTGTATGGGATGGTTCTAAAATAATGTAATTTCCCTTACAGCTCCCATGTGTAGCTTCACAACCCTGGGACTATGAAGGTCAAAGTGATTTCAGTCTTGGAAGATAACTACATGTACTTGGTCATTGAAGAAAACACCAAGGAAGCAGTTGTAGTGGACGCGGCTGTTCCCAAGAGGGTAACTTGGAATTTTGCTACTTAAAGCCTTGAAGTTAAAGGACAGCTGGTCCTGGCTTGAGACTTCTGTTCAGAGCAGGCTGGCTTGTTTGTAGACACTAAAGGAAGGAATCTAGAGCTCTGAGACTGGTTAGTGTTGTGTTAGTTTGGCTTCCCCTAGGAGCACATAGTGACACACAAAATAAGAGCTATGGAAGCTAATTATTCCAGGTTGGATGCCTGCAGCAGGGCTGAGCTCAATGGAAAGTTACTATCAGGAAAAAACAAGAAGCAACTGTATTTATTAAATGTGTATGTTGCGATAGTGCCTAAAGTTCCCAGTCCCGTTGGGTCCCATTGTGCCAGGTGCTGTACAAACGAGGCCCAGTCTTGTAAATGCTTCTCTGTTTGTTTTCAGGATTAAAAGTTACTCAGTGTGGGTCTGCAGGATGGACACTGAGACTGCAACTGTGTGTTGTATAAAATAACACTTGACTATGGCTTAGGCCCAAAATTTACATTGTTTTAGAGGAAAAGATCAAAAAAGATGTTACACAACCTAAAACAAACAAGTGCCTTAAATGATTTTTTTTAAAAAAATTTAAGTGAAAACGTTTGTTTTGATTTTCTTGATTCACACTTGCCTTACAGTGCTGGACACCCAAACACAAGAACAGTCTTGTGCTAGTGGAGAGGATAGAAAATGAAACTGACTAGAAACAAATGTGAAACTGGCCTGTTTCATTATCCAAAATGCAGTGTTGCCAACTCTTGTGATTTTTATTGTGGGCCTGGCAAGACTAGGTTTTTGGAGTGATGCTGCTGGAGTCGTATCATTATGTGAGAATTTCAGCTTAATTGTTTTTTAAATGAAAACTTCTAGTCCTCTTCATGGTTTGGGGAAGGGCTTGAAAATCTGAAGTCTCACAAACCAGGAGGCAAAGAGAAAAATCCCAAAGCAGTTTTTAAATTATTAATTGTTTTTAATAAATTATTTTATTAAAATTATTTAACTGGCTTAAAGATCTGTTTTTAAAACAATCTCATGATTTTTGAGGCCTGACTTGTGATTTGGGAGCTTTGGAGGCACAAAAACAAACAAGCAGCATTAATGACGAGATGGAAATGTTGGGGATCCGTTCGTATCAACACAGTAAATAAAAACCTGGGGCACTAGGTGTCAGAGCCTGGGTCAATTTCCTCGGGCCGTGGGACTAAAAACTGCAGAGTAGACATTTGGGCTCAGGCTGGAGCCTGGGCTCTGGGACCCTCCCCCTTCATAGGGTCTCTGAGCTTGGGCTCCAGCCCAAGTCTGGACATCTACATTGCAATTTTCAGCCCCGCAGCCAGAACCCTGCTAGCCCAAGTCAGCTGAGTCAGGGCGGCTGTGCCACAGGCCTTTTATAGCTGTGCAGACGCACCTTCTGATAAGAGAAGCCTCCATTCTTCATTGAGCACCAGGTAGGCTGATCCTTGCTCCGGTGCAGAACCTCAGTAGTACAGAGCTCTATCCAGGCCGAGTTCATCAGGCGGTCTGGGTCTGTGATACATCTCCACATTGTGTGCTGCATTCTTTACGCTAAAGGGATAAATACTGCAAGTATTAAAGGAAATCACTTTCTTGATGATCTTGACAGCCTCAGAGATTCCGTAGGATTGAAGAATATTCCATAGTCTTGTGCAGGCTTTTGAAAATCAGCGCAATTGACTAAGAGGGGGGATTGCCATTCTACACATTCCTCTGTGATGGTCCTTAGTGTGAATATCTGATCTACACAGGATCTCTTGGGCCTGAGTCCAGCCTGACCTTCCCTAATCTTTGCATCCACTGCCTCTTTCATCCTGTGTAGTATCACTGCAGAAGGCTTTCCCTACAACTCCTCTCCAGGTGTTACAATCAGTAAGTTCACCCTTTTGGGGTATTCTGACAATGATTCCAGGTTTCCACTGGTCAGGAGAGATCTTTTTTTCCCAAACTTGGTTGAACAGCTCTGTCAGTTTCGTTAGGAAGCTGGTATCAACTACGTTGAGCATTTCTGCTGGAATTTGATCATCTCCTGCTGCTTTGTGTCTTTTCAGCTTTGTGATTGTAGCCTCAATTTCTGACATTTCTCTAGTGACTGATGCTAAAGTCAAGTTGATCAGGTCTGTGTATTTCATCAACATCGGATGCTGAAGTGGAGCTGGGTCCATTGAGGATTTCTTTGAAATCCTCAGCCTATC
Organism: Chelonoidis abingdonii; assembly: GCF_003597395.2. Taxonomy (NCBI): domain Eukaryota; kingdom Metazoa; phylum Chordata; order Testudines; family Testudinidae; genus Chelonoidis; species Chelonoidis abingdonii. The sequence goes on from NC_133777.1 coordinate 3,987,100, forward strand.
TGCTTTTCAGTTCTACTTCAGTTGTAAGCGTTCTTCGATCTTTGCTTTTTATTGGCCCGTGTCCTGTTCTGAAATTTCCACACAGGGTTTTAGTCACTTGATAAGTGGCTCTGTGGTTTCCTATCAAAGCAGCAGCTTCTGCTGCTACGTCTTCAACATATCTCTGTTTCTCTCTCATTCAGCTGCTTTTCACTGCTTTGTCTGATTTCTTATACTCCTCCTTTACGTTTCCCAATAGTTTGTTTGTCCTAGAATTCAGGAGTTTTCCTTTTGATTATTTTTCTTTCCTTGTTGAGACCCACGTCTCTTGGCTTATCCAGTTCTTGCTCTGTGTGTTGATATCCAGCTGTGACTGGTACAGCTTGAATCACATTGTCTCTGAGTGCTGCCCGTTTTTCTTCAGGCCCATTCTGTGTATCACCTTTCCCTGCCTCTGTCAGTGCCTGCAATCTGTTCGTTAGTTCACACCGGAATTTCTCATGGGACTCTTTGTTTCCAGGTTTGTACTGTTGCTTTTCTTTACCGCTTTCCTTTTAAAGTTGATCTTCCTCTGTTTTAATTTTGGTTTAGCAATGCAAAGATTGTGGTTGCTGTGAACATCTGCTGCTCAGTATACCCTTAGGTCTTGGACAGATTACCTGCATCTTCAGCTAATGCAGTTGTGGTCAATCTGATTTTTCATTTTGCCATCTGACAAATTCCACGTGTCTTCATGTATGTCTTTGTGAGGGTTAGGGCTACTTGCAAGACACAATTCAATGAGTCTCTTGCCATTTTGGTTAATGGTTCCCAGCCCATGCTTCCCTGTTGCTCTTTCCGTACCTTGGTTATCACATCCTGCTCTAGCATTAAAGTCGCCCGTGACAAGGAGTAAGTCACGTGTGGGTATTCTGTCAATCCCACATCAGACAATTGTAGAACTTCTCCTTATCGTCATCGCTGTGTTCCTCTCCTGGAGCGGGGCACTGATGGATATCTTTAGGCCTCTGGTTTGGGGTTTGGCGTCTATGTTGCACTGGTTAATAGACTGCAGTTGAGGAATGATTTTTTTCCCCACAGAATCTGTTGTATTGAGCACTGCTCCCTGTGTGGTGGTGGTGCTGTGCCCTGAGCAAAGCAGAACTGTCTCCTCTTGCTCGACGCCCTTCTTATCCACACCTATCGCTCCTCTCTCACTGATTTCGAGTCTACAGTTGTCCATCTCCCTTGTGATCCGTGCGATTGCATTCCACTTGCCAACTCTGAAGTGTTTTCTTGCTAATAGCATCGAGCTTCCAGAGACTGCCTTCCACCAGGAGGCTTCATGCAGCACGAGGGGTTGGTAGTGTTCCTTTCCACCGGAATGGCAGCCTGGTTCTGTTTCTATAACCAGTGAAGAGTTTGGGTTTTGTTTGTTTGTTTTGTTTTTGCTAGGAGTTAGTCTTGCACTCAGCTCTCCCTGCTTTAGCTGGCCTTGGGACTGGCAGCTAATCATGGTGCGGCAGGTTGGAGCTACTGGGTTTAGCAGCATGGAAAAAGCATCCGTTTATAGCAACCCAGCTTGCATCTGCCTGACTTTATCCACTGCCAACCTGGCCATCAAATACAGTCACTGGCTTCGCAGAGGGGAGGATCTGTCTCCATTTCTGATAGGATCTGGAAGCATGATGCTTCCAGGGAGCATGGGGGAATATGGTGGCTGCTGCTATATCCCTAAAAGGGGTGCAGGGTGCATTCCTCTCCAGGGCTGGCTGGCTGTGCTGGCTGGGGTGGGAGACAGTGGGGCTATGCCTCACCTCCTCATCACCTTCGGGGTGGCCATGCTAATAGCATCGCTGCCTCTGGGCAGTCCTTTCTCTCCTGCAGTTGGGTTGTCCTTTGCACCCTTCTTGTGCCCTGCATCCTTTTTGATTACAGTTTGACTCTTAATCAGACCGAAATGATGCAAATAACCAAAGGCCAGACTTACCTATTTGCAGATGTGAAAAGGCATGCACATAATTTGTGCCTGGAGGTGCTGTGATTGCACATGCAGATGTCATGCATACAGTTTTGTGCACACACTTACGGAAATTGGGCCATAAAGCGCTTTTGCACAAGTGGAAGCCAATATCACAATCTCCCGATTGGTAGGAATTCCTGTCAGTATCCATGCTGGGAATATTTGGGAGGGGGGATTTGAAATAGGGGTGTATTTGCAGTTGGATTTCCAGTGGTGTAGTGGGAGTTACCCTGATCTGTCCATGATCAGAGTGATTTCCCCCGTGTTCTAGGGAACTCCTGAAGGTGTCGTGCTTAAAGATCCTACCAGAAATGGGCTGAGTTTGTGACATTTACTATAAGACATCTCAAAAGAGTTTATGGAAGCTCACAATGATAGTGCATCATTATCTTCCTAAGGCTTCTTTTTATTCCCAGGAGAGGGGCAGTCAGGAGCTGGGTATAGTATTATTTGCTCACATTCAAAATACCAGGCAGAGACGTACTGTTCTAGTTACCTCTTTCTTATAACAAAAATCTCCATCACTTACCTCTCTCACTGATGCTGGGTTCTGATTTATAAATTAAATAGTATTAAATGTTGTCAAATGCTGTGTTGCATGAAAACCCATCCCAAGAGGCTGCACCTTGTTTCTTGTACGTGTGGCTTTTTGTGTGTCAGATGTGTTTTATGCTGCCTTTCCATCACCAGGTATTATTCCAATCGCAGGGTGAGTTTGGAGGGCTGCCTCTTCAAATGTGATCTGTTCACACATAATCTGAAGTCACTGGGAGACCCTGCATGATGCTAGTTTTGAAGAATCATGTTTCAGAGAGCAACAGGGCTTCCAAGATTGTCTTTAGGGGTTTTAATGATTAACTTTCTGACACAGGTTAGTAGCTGGAATCTTTTTTAAATCGATGCTCTTTGACATGACTTTTTTCCCTCCCATTTTAGTTACTAGAAATTGTCAGAAAAGAAGGCGTTACACTGAAAGCAGTTCTGACCACCCATCACCATTGGTAAGTGCCGTGGAGAGTAAAGGGGTACAGTGCTGTATGTTAGAAATGGAAAAGGTACAGAGAAGGGCAAGAAATATGATTACAGATATGGAACAGCTTCCATGTGAGGAGAGATTAAAAAGCCTGCAACTGTTCAGTTTAGAAAAGAGGTGACTAAGGGGAGGCGGGGATATGATAGAGGTCTGTAAAATCATGAATGATGGGAGAAAGTGACTAATGAAGTGTTATTTACCCTTGCGCATAACACAAGAACCAGGGGTCACCCGATGAAATTAACAGGAAGCAGGTTTAAAACACACACAGCGAAGTACTTCTTCACACAGTCAATCTGTGGAACTTGTTGCCGGGGTATTGTGAAGGATGGGTCTGTCAATGGCTATTAGCCAAGATGGCTGGGGATGCAACTCCATGCTTCAGGTGTCCTAAACCCAGGGCCATCTGGCGGGGTTGGGAGTGGGGCTATTTGCCCCAGGCCCCGCAGGGGCCCCGTGAGCCCTGGCCGAGAATCCCTTCCCTGGCTACTCACCCGGTGGTGGTCCGAGTCTTCGGCGGTGGGTCCTTCAGTGCTGTCGAAGACGTGGAGCGAGTGAAGGACTCGGAGTGCCACCTAGTGAGTACAAGTGCCACAGTGGGTGGCACCTTTTCTATGTCCTCTCCCCCGCTTTGCCCCAGGCCCCCTGAATCTTCTAGGCGGCCCTGCCTAAACCTCGTAACTGCCAAAAGCTAGGACTGGACGATGGGATGGATCATTTGATAATTGCCCTGTTCTGTTCATTCTCTCTGAAGCCAATGTTGGGAGACAAGACACTGGACTAGATCGATGGACCTTTGGTCTGAGCCAGTGTGGCCTTTCTTATGTTCTTAGTATTCTCATCAGAGTGCATGAAGCTCAGGGAAAGATCTGTGCAGAAATCCCTGCTCGTAAGACATGACGGCAACACGCTGTGATCTGTGCGATATCAAGGGACCTGATCCTGCGTGGTGGAAGCCGAGCTCTCTCAGTGCTCCCCAGTTTTGGGTCCCAAATGCAGAACAGTTCTATTGGGCTGCTGTGCTCCCAGATGGATAAGTTGTGTCCTGTTCCAGAATGTCAGGTGGCCCTTTTTCATGCTCTGAAATCTCGAGTCACAACACACACCAGGGCTGTCCCCGCGGCACTAGGGTTACATTGATGCAGGAGCCCGAGACTCGTTTTACCCTCCCCTTTCCTCTGGGGTATCCGTAAATGCCGAGTGTATTGAGGAGACACTAACCTCACTCCCTGCCTGTGAAGGGACCACGCCCGAGGAAACGAAGAACTGGCTAAGGTGTATCCAGGGCTGCAGGTGTACGGGGCGGATGAGCGGATTGGAGCCTTGACGCACAAGGTGACTCACAACGAGGAGTTAAAGGTACAAGACTGGAGGCTTATTATTAATGTTGTTGTTGCTCTTGTCTCTCTTAACGCCCCTCTCCCTCCCCCCCGCATCTCAAAGCTCTTTACACCTGTGATTGAATGACACGTCCTGAGCCTTGGCAGGGCGGTCGGTGTCAGGATCCCTGTTTTACTGAGGGCAATGGTGAAGGACAGAGCTGGGAAGTGATGTGCCCAAAGACCTGCAGTGAGTCAGTGTGAGAACGAGGACCAAATTGAGAGCGAGAGAGAGAGTCCTTTGCTTGCTCTGGGTTGAATGTGCATAGATTGTAGGGGTGTGACCAAGGGAAGGATTCGATCCATGCTCCCACTACACACACTCTGAATGTCTTTGGTATTTCCTGCTGTGTAACCCACTGCTGTGGCTGGGGAAACAGTGAGGAAGCTAAAAATTACAGCTGCTGCCTGTCAGTTGCTCCTGGACAGGGCCGTCCTTAGGATTTATGGGGCCCTACGTGGTATTATTAAACTGGTGCCCCTATGCTGGATGGCAGCCCAAGCTCACAGCCTGGTGGGGGAGGGGGAGGAGAGACGAGACAGCAAAGGATAATGAGATGCCCGGCCTGCCTCATGGTGGTGGAGAGTCACAGTTCCCCGCAGAGACTCCCATACCCTCCCCCTCATGCAGAATGGACATGAAGAAAGTACCTAATTAAAAACACTAAAAATTGGGAATAAAAAATGTCAATCACAGGTTTTTTGATAGGCCCTGAAGTTTGTCAGAGATTTATTTGCAAAAACTTCGTAGTAAAGGTGAGTCAGCTGTCCTGCTGAATACAACATACAATGAATGGGATTCATATACAGGCTCTTCTCGTTTACTTTTCTAATCATTTCTAAACCTGAATTATATTAAATTACCAAAACCTAAGCCCAACCAATTCCAACATATTAACTCACTGGAACAAAACATATATTAAATTAATCAGAGCAAGTTAGTATCATAACAATGTCATTGCTTAAGAAAAAGGGAACAGTACTTACCTGTGGATCTCCCCATAAAAACATGTTATGAAATTTCACCAACTTTAAAAAAATGTTAGTGTTCCAAGATTTAGTATAACACGGATTTGTCACGTATTCGTGACGTGGGTGGGCTGTACTAGAAGGTACTGGATTGGGGGGGGGCTGAAGGTATCTTTTAAAACTAGTCAGTTGGATAGTCCAATAAGCAAGGGACACGTTTTGTTTGTCAGCTATCTGGAAGGGAAGGACGTTCCTTTAAGGCTCTCTTCAGTGGGAGTGGGGGAGAGGCATGAAGAGACAGCAGAAAGGACAAGGAAAACTTGAAGCACTTTTTTTTTTAACTATAGGAATAAAATTGTATTAGATAAAGGAGGTCTTTATAAGATTATTTAAAAAACCATATGTCCAAGATCCATGCATTAAGCAAGATATTTGCATACTAAAACTCTAATCAAGCATTTTTAGAAATGTGATTATAGATCTTCAACCCACCTCAACTAATTAAACTTTGCTTTAAAAATATTCAACTAAGTCCTGTAACTGACATGTCGTGAAAATATAACATAATGCACAATGTTTTGTCAGTAAGTCAGAATTGACAGAAAAAATTATTGGCAGAGAGTTCGTGACAGCTGATGAAATGGGTCTGCCAGAGAGAACTACTGCCAATATCATTTATGTCTCGAGGTCCCCAAGGACTTTCCATTGAGCTGGTACAGACTCGAACAAACAGACATCCAAGCGGCGCAGGACCGGCAGTGATAGTACGGTGGGTTGCAGAGAGCTTTGAATGTCCTTAAACATTTCAAATTTGTGCAAATACGCGTCTAGTTCTGAAGGTTCTTCAACTTTTATACTCCCTTAAGAGTTCTTCCAAAGTGACAAACTCACCTACAGCTACAGAGCAGTGTGCGCCTCTGGAGCCGCAGAAGGTCAAACAGGGATAGGAAAACAAGAGAGTGGACACTAAGACCCAGTGGTGCCCCAAATTTTCAGGTGCCCTACGCAGCTGCCTGTGTTGCCTGTGCCTAAGGACGGCCCTGCTCCCGGAGACCGACTACTAATTGATTTAGGTCTGTTTCTGCTCTGATGTGCATGGGAATCTCTGGGATTGCTGCAAGAGGGACGGCGCTAGGATCCAGCATCAAAAACCTTCCCTGGTATATTGCTGCCAGCTTTCTCTGCAGCAGATTCTCATTTTGAACAAATAGCCAGTAGATGGTAGCATTTTCCCAAGGTAATAAATCCACGTGATAGCCTCTGCTGGAAAGCTTTGCTCTGGGACTCTTTGAAATTCAAATGCGGATCTGAATTTTGCAAATGACCCCTTTCTTTGAAACAGATTGAACCAAACTCGTAGATCTGAACATTGCCAGTCAATAAAGAGCCAGAAATTTAGCCGCCTGTCTTTGTTCAAATAGATCCTGTGGACAAACTTCATAGCTGGCTTTATATACTCTGGGGTGGACGTGAGCACAGGCCTGTGAGCCAGAAACTACCAATTCCTAATCTAAATATCCGTCTGTTGCGAATCTTAATTTGCTAATATTTGTCCTGTTGGTGAAATGCCAGGAAGAGGGAAAATGCCTTATAAATACTAAGCATAATTGTCACTTATTGTCCTGCATCATCTTTGGCATTAGCAGCTGGGGAACTTGGAAAATATTCTTACATGTCTGTCTTTGGGAATTTATCTTTTGATTGCCCCATTTCCATCATGAGTCATCTAGTTATTGAGGTGAGGGAGGGGCAGGGGAGGCAGGGGTCATGGCCCCCCACTTTTTATGGGTGGTAAGGGTGAGTGACAGGGATTAATTGCACCCTTAGCAAGTTCGCAGATGACTCTAAGCTGGGGGGAGAGGTAGATGTGCTGGAGGAGTAGCAATAGAGTCCAGAGTGACCTAGACAAACTGGAGGATTGGGCCAAAAGAAACCTTGTGAGGTTCAACAAGGACAAGTGCAGAGTCCTGCACTTAGGACGGAAGAATCCCAGGCACTGCTACAGGCGGGGGACCGACTGGCTAAGCGGCCGTTCTGCAGAAAAAGACCTGTGGATTAGAGTGGACGAGAAGCTGGATATGAGTCAGCAGTGTGCCCTTGTTGCCAAGAAGGCAGGGCTGGCTCCAGGGTTTTTGCTGCTCGAAGCAGCAAAAAAGAAAAGAAAAAAAATAATAATAATAAAAAGCCATGATCACGATTTGCAGCTCTACCGCTGCTGCTTCAGTCTTCGGTGGCAATTGGGTGGCTGGTCCTTCGCTCCGAGAGGGAGTGAGGGACACACTGCCGAAGACCCAGACGTGCCGCCCCTCGCCATTGGCCACCCCAAGCAGCTGCTTGCTGGGCTGGTGCCTGGAGCCAGCCTTGCATGAAGGCCAACGGCAAATTGGGCTGTATTAGTAGGAGCGTTGCCAGCAGACCAAGGGAAGTGATTATTCTCCTCTATTAGGCGCTGGTGAGGCCACATCTGGAGTATTGTGTCCAGTTTTGGTCCCCCCACTACAGAAGGGATGTGGACAAATTGGAGAGAGTCCTGTGGAGGGCAATGAAAACGATTAGGGGGCTGGGGCACATGACTTACGAGGAGAGGCTGAGAGAACTGGGATTGTTTAGTTTGCAGAAGAGAAGAGTGAGGGGGAATTTGATGGCTGCCTTCAACTACCTGAAAGGGGGTTCCAAAGAGGATGGAGCTCGGATGTTCTCAGTGGTGGCAGATGACAGAACAAGGAATAATGGTCTCAAGTTGCAATGGGGGAGGTTTAGATTGGCTATTAGGAAAAACTTTTTCACTAGGAGGGCGGTGAAGCACTGGAATGGGTTCCCTAGGGAGGTGGGGGAATCTCTTTCCTTAGAGGTTTTTAAGGTCAGGCTTGACAAAGCCCTGGCTGGGATGATTTAGTTGGGTTGGCCCTGCTTTGAGCAGGGAGTTGGACTAGACGACCTTCTGAGGTCTCTTCCAACCCTAAATGTCTATGATTCTGAAAAACATCGGCTAGCAGATCCTGGCCGGGGTGGAAGTAACCATGTCGTGAAGAAGGGAAGTCCATATTGCTTTGTTTGGAAGCTCTCTGGGGCAGGGACCATCTCTTTGCTCTGTGTTTATGCAGCACCCAGTGAGATTCTGGTCCTTGAGTAGGGTCCTTAGGTGCAGTGATAATACCAACAATGGAAATCCCATGTCTTACCAACCTGGATTGCCCCTTTTTCTCTGCAGTTCGGAGATATTAACGTGAAGTGCCTGTTCACGCCGTGCCATACATCAGGCCATATGTGTTATTTCATGTGGGAAGAGAACTCCCCAGATGCTCCAGCCCTCTTTTCAGGTATTCTGCACCTTTTTGAGAAGCCAGCAGGAGCTGAAAAGTCTCAGTCTCTGATTGGGATCTGTTTGAATGAGTTACGTGGGGGGACTTATCATTAGACTACTATTCTACCCAGAATCATTTAGATTCCTCTGCGATCCGCATGGGACTATCATTTTAAGAGTAAGTCTGAGCAAGATGGGACTTGTTTTCCTTTAAAGTGATCTCTGTCTAGGCCCTTATCTGGCTCCCAACCCTGCAGGGTCAGGGCAGAGCTGTTATCTGCATTGTGCAGATGGGAGAACTGTAGCCCAGAGGTCCAGATCCTCTGGGGGTATTTATATGCCTAAGTGACTTGCCCAAGAGCAGAGAGGAAGCCTATGGCAGAGGTAGGAATAGGTGCCCTGCCCACTAGACCAGCAAAAAGTGCCTGACTCCCAGCCCTGGGGAGTAAAGTCCTGTTCACATACATACACATACAACAGCAGGGTGGACTTCCCCCAGGCATCAGCCCCTGGCTACAGGCAGAACCTCCCTGCCCTCCCCCAAATAAAGTGACGTGTTTCCCTGTGCAGGTGACACCTTGTTCATTGGTGGCTGTGGGAAGTTCTTTGAAGGGACGGCTGAGCAGATGTACAAGAACCTGACTGAAATCCTGGGTGCTTTGCCGAAGGACACTGTGAGTGTCGCGCCTATTTCAGAGGGTGCATGGGCCCTCTCCCCTATTTCCTAAATCTCCGTTTCTGTCCCTCAGAGCAGGCAGGCCAGAGCTTTATGCCCACAGCGCGTGGGCGCCAACAGGCTTCTCAATCTGCCTGAACAACGTGCGCTGCCCGGATTTTCTCTGGCTGGCCACCAGGCTTCTGCAGTTTGACATGTTGACCAAATGCTACTCTGTGACTGGAATGGCCGCAGTGTGGATTTGATGTTGTGAGATTGTAGCTGGGTGGCTTCTCTGCTTTGGGCATCTCTGGCCAATTTCTGGGGCTCGTAGGCCTAAAGGACAAGCTCTCTGGGCCAAGGTGACCTGGCCTTTTCACTGTCAGCCAGTTGGGCCAGGGCTGCATACCCCTCCGCAGGGTCCCCTGCAACTGTGAGCTGTTCTGTGACTGTGGAGACCTGACCCAAGGCGGTTGGTCTCCCCCAGGAGACGGGGATGAGCCCTGAGGGAGATGTGTGCTCTGCTCAGGCACCTACTTCTGGCCACTCCCCTCAGCAGGAGCTGCTCCATGAGTGTGGAGACTGGACCCAGAACTCTCCAGCAGCATCTACTTCCCGCCGTCGCCTCAGCATGAGTGATAGATTCCAAGGTCAGAGGGACCACGGTGATAATCTAGTCCAACCTCCTACGTAACACAAGCCAGAGAGCTTCCCCCAAATCATTCCTAGACACTGTGACTAAGGTTATCAGACCCAGACTCTCCCCAGGCAGCTGCTTCCCCCTGCATTAATTGCAGTGGGCAAACCACATGCATTAAATGCATCCTCCCCTGGTAGGACCCCCAGCCCACTAGAGAGAAGAGCCCTCCAGAATCTCTGCCCAAGGTCAAGCAGCTGCTTGGCCAAGCAGTGGAGCTCTGCGCTGCACCCTGAAGACCAGCAGCCTGTGGCTCTGGCTGAGGGAGTTCCAGATCCAGGCCCCTCTACAGGAGGGAACGCTAGTCCCCCCGAGCCCACCTAGGGTCTCTGCCACTGGGATGCCGCTCCAAAGGCGCTATGCTGGGTGAGGAGGTACCACACCTGGGGGATGTGTAGGCCAGAAAGGTGCATTGTCTCGTCTCGTTTGCATTGCAGAAAGTGTTCTGTGGGCACGAGTACACCGTGAGGAATCTCAAGTTTGCTTTGAAAGTGGAACCGGAGAACGAGAGTGTGAAAAAGAAACTCGCTTGGGCAAAAGTAGGTGTTTCTCCTTCCAAAGCGGAGCTTCCCCGTGGAAAGGGGAGGCTGGAATGAATGTTGAGTTCTGTGAACGCTAGATTTGTTGCCCCTCTTATCGGTCTGTGTGTTTAAGGTGCCTGTCCCCATAATGTGTAGGAGCCTTTAAGCATCTGCCTCTGATATTCTCCGTGAGCTCAGTGCTGGGGATGGTCCTCCATACGCTGAACGAGTCTGTGTTTCTCCCCAGCTCCGAGACGATGAAGACTTGCCCACGGTGCCCTCCACCCTGCAGGAGGAGTTCCACTACAATCCCTTTCTGCGGGTCTCGTGAGTAGAATTCTGTGCCTCCGGCAGACCCAGTTGAGTGTGAGGGGATAGTGGGCTCCGCGCCAGCCGCGGGAACGGAGATGCCCAGTAGCATTTCCCTGTCCCACACCTGGCCAAGAGCACAAAGCAAAGGAGCACCCTTTCCCCGGGCCTAGGAATGCTGCTGCTTTTCCTGCTTTACAGCAAAAGACCTTTCACTTGGTGACTCACAGGGGAAGGGAAATTTTGCCCTCCCACCAGTATGAGAAGCATTGGGTGGGTGATGGAGTGTGGGGGGGCTCATCTCCCCCTAGCCCCCCATCCAGGATAACTCATTCCTAGCCAGCCCTCTACAGGGATATAACAGAAGAAGATAACCGCCCTCCCCCGCCCATTGGTTCCCTGTGCCCTATCAGTGAGAGTGGTTGGAGGAGACAGACTACAACCAGATTCTGTTGTTACTCAGGTGTTAAGCCAAAGGGAGTCTCTAAAAACAAGACTCCAGGTGGCTACCGGAGTCCCAGAAAACCAGACTTGGCCTTGAGTCTCGCTTCCCTTTGCTGCTGTGCACGGGGCACACAACGGGTGTCGCTTTAACTTGCAGGGAAGAATCAGTGCAGAAATTCACTGGCAAGGTGTCTCCGGTGGACGTGCTGCGAGCTCTCCGCACAGAGAAGGATAACTTCAAGAAGCCCCAAGAGAGGCTGACCCCTCAGGCCATGCTGGCGTTCGAGTGGGGACTCTTTGGCCCCTTCATGGGGAAGAAGTGAAGTGCAGCCGGGTTTGTCGGATCGTTTATTTTGTGCCAATATGTAAATGCAACCAAGGCCACAGTGAGGGCAAGACCTTTTACCAAACTGCAGTATCCCGATCGTCGTCGTGGGGGAGTCCTGTTAGGCCAGTCTGTCTCCCAGCTGGGCAAGGATTGTTCCCCGCAGCACGTTGTGTAGGGCTCCGTCCTGTCTGGCTTTAAATGACTCGGCCACTGAAGCTTCCCTTACTGCATGGGCCTCGCTGCTGGGAAGTGGGGCTTGTTATTCAGCCTAGTTTTTTTCTTTACTCCTTTTGATCCCCTCACTTCTAGCTGTACGTGTTAACTACCCAAAGCAATTCCTCTCTCTTACACCCCTCTGAGAAGTCTGATTCTCTGAACCCTGCCTCTTGAAAGGGGCGATGTAAGAACCAGGTTCGCTTTTGTACCTGGAAGTAAACTGTGGACTTCTGGAAAACAGGGAAAGCTGAAAAGATAAACGAAAGGGTTCTATGTGGAACACTTCTGCCCAGAGCTATTCCTGTTTTTAAATGGCTGTTTTGTTGCTCCTCAAACCAAGATATTTTGGGAACATCTAAAATTTTTAATTCTGGTAATTACTGGGGAAGGGGCTGCTCTCTGAATGGAACAAAACTATTCTGTGTACCAATGTAGCATCAGAAAAAACATTTATTTTGCACTAAGCCATGGCTGTCCTTGTCAACAGTGACTCTCTCAAACTATAACTAAGAAACTTGAAAGTGCTGATTTCTGTGCCAACCTCCCCTGAACAACTGAAGACCATTCTCTCCAGAAAATGAAAACGGGCAGTGAAGGGCCCCCTGTAGTGTGATTTGGCAGCTGCATGTACAGAGTATATAAAGCAGTGTATCTCTTCAAGGAGCCGATACTGGCCCCCTGCCACCTTGACATATTGGAAAGGTTTCATGTAATAGAACTAAAGGTAAAAACATATCACTCTTAATCACAGCAAGCTGAACCTAGCAGCAGGGTAACTGGAATGAGTGAGTTGGAGGGGAATTGTCTTTTTGCTTAGTATTTAGGAATATCTGTCAAAAGCAGTTTTTTTAAAAACCTGGTTTTTTAATAATCCCAAATCAAAATGTTATAGGATTTGCAAAACACTTACTAGGAACACATCATGGGCTTCTGAACACATTAACCCCCCAAAATGCTTTAAATTGGAATCCAAGTTTTGTGGTCCTTCAAAGAAAGACTTCACTGGAAGTTGCTTGTGCATAAGGCCTGATGGATCACCTCCCCATGTCTCTTAGTCTGAAAATATGTTCATGCGTGCTCCCTGGACCAGGAGAGGCAGAGTAAGGAACCACAGTTAAAGCCTGTGCAGATTTATGCCCATTTTAATTCTATGCAATTGACTAGGGGATTACTCACATCCATGAAATTAAACACATCCATGTCTGCAGTATCTGGGTCTTGGGTCAGTAAGCAGCATCTGTTGTGCTGCTTTTCTCCTATTATAGTCCCCTCTCACATGCCTGTTTAACATAGTGCAAAGGGGAAGAAATTTGGAAGAACATGTATTTGCATCACCATTTTTTTTTAAAGTAAATAATCAACCTCAGCTTTTTAAAAATAATTGTCAACCTTCCAATTTTAGTTCGTTAAAAATAATACTGCAATTTTTTTTAAATCTGAAAACTGTGTATAGTACTTAAGTTTGAAAGGCACTGGAGTGATTTATTACAATATTTAGAATTGTCTCCTTTGACAGAAAATTGAGTAGCTCTGTAAACAGCTGTGAAAATCCACATACCTTGATTAGCTGGAGCAGTTCTAGGGAGCAAGTTGCTTTGTTTCATGATTCCATAGCTTTTACTATTAACTAGCAGGCCGCATGCTCCACTATGTTGCGTTACTGTTCACACCAAAGTGCAACTGTAGGAGTGCATGCTACTCCATTAAAATGGCAGCGATTTTACCCCTACTTTACACAGGTGAATGAGAACACAAAGGAAGGCAGATTGGGCCCACTAAAACATCTACTGTAAAACTTTTCACACGGCTTTGATTAAACTTGATAGTTCTTAGCACTGGATTATAGTTGACCTGATTTTTCTTTTATGTACTGGGAGCTAGGAGTGTGGGTTTTTTTAACAAATTAACCCATATAATTGTCTCCATGCTAGGTTTGCACAGTACAACTCATGTGTAGCCCTGCCCCATGTGTCACACTTTGTTGCTAACAACCACTGAATGTACAACTCTGATTGTTTTACTGCTGTGTAGAATTAGCTCTTGTAAATGGGTAGCAAAACAAAATGCAGATTACTAATGGGTTAATTTTACACTGTGCTAGCTAATTAACACTTTTTGTATATGCCTAATGAGGATTGCACATTTCAAATAGAACTTGAGTGTTTTGCACGTCAGTAGAGTTTGAGTTATAGCACTTGTGTACTAAATTTGGAATTGCATCATTTAACTCTAGAATTCATGTCTTGCTGTAATTAAAACCTACTGGTTTAATGGAATACTATATGTAAAACTACACCTGAGAAGGTATTCACTGAAACTAGTCCCTGACTTACAAAACAGGAGAGAAAAGCAAAGTGAGAGTCTTGCGAGATAAGCACAGTGTATTTGCCAGTAGATTGTAATGACAACTTTAAATAAAGCTTTGATTTGTTTTTTTTAACTCTGACAGTTGTGCATGTTACTTATGGTTTGTTTTTGGTAAACACTGGATTATTTTAGAAAGAGAAAAGGCTTTTCTTTACAGGTATAAAAGGCAATCACTGTCTCTTACAACTTTGCTTTTGACAAGATGGAGGTAGATCTGTTGCTAGTTTGATCTGATGCTCTGTTTAGAACCAACACTAACAAATAGAAACAGGTCAGCATCAATACTTCAGTGATCTGAACTGTGGAAGAGTCTGAGATTTTCAATTATTGTACATTCAGTCCCACCAAAAGGCCAGGCAACTTCTGCTTTGCTAGAAGATAAGTGACATGGCATCTTTTTCCCCGGCTACCTAATTATCCCTATTCTGCATTAGGCCCATGTCATCTTATTTGAAAGGCAGGAACCCAGGCATGCGAAAGATACAATGCTTTGATGAAGCCAGTAAGTGAACAAAATTTGAGTTGCATATAACATGTTTTTACAAAAAGTGTACAGCTCCTGTCCTCCACATCTGCATGCTTAACATTTAAACTCCAAAGTACTCCTATTGACTTCAATGGGATACTTGGACGCATAAAGTTAGCCATGTACATAAAGCATTTGTAGGCCAAGAGCCTAAGCTCTGTGAAGGAGGATTTCTAACAGCTTGTCAAGGCATGGCTTGGAGAGGAGTGTAGTTTGCTGCTTAAAAAACCCAATTTGTTGGTCAGGGTTTAACCAAAAAGTGACAGGAAGCTCTGCTGGGTTTTGTGTGGGACTTAAAGGGACAATAGCTTAAAGTCATGTATATTATGGGTGAAAGTAATATGTAAAATGATTCACTGGAAGAGAATTTCTACATTGTGTGCACTTCACAGCACTTTCCTCTAGAGTCAATTACCTTCCTTTTGCTCTGTGGGTCTCACACCCAGCAGGGTGGGAAAGAAGCATTTTTAAATATGGGAACATGTGATTGTAAACCCACAAAGAGTGGCAGGTACAGTCCTTGGAAGTATTAATTTTTCAAACCGGACAGTATCCCTTAATCCATTGTTAAGTGAGAGTCAAAGAATTCTTAGCCCATATTAAGTAAAGAAATTTAGTAGGAAATTAGAAATTCACAGTGAGCTCAAATGAAATAATGTCTTTACCCTGTTTAACATGGAGAGTTCTCAGAATGCGCATAAGCAAGACCAGCACATAGTTTTGCTTAAGATGTGTTGGTGCTTTGTGTTAAACATGAAGAAACTTTATACTCACTACCATGATATTCCTCCTGGTAAATTACTGCCCTCAATTCTTCTCTCTTCTCACAGGCTTAATATTCTGGTCTTAATATTTGTATTACAGTAGCAGCCAGAGGCACAATTCAGACCCAACTATGCTGAGTACTGCGTGTCATTCAGAAACTAAGAGCAGTGCCTTTTTAACCTGCTGGGGAACATACTGTATGAAAATCACTTGCTTCATCTGAGTGTCAGGTAGCATCCACTAGTGAACTCTGCTACTGAGATACTAATTCACCTAGGCAGCTGTAGACTAGTTACATGAAAAAAACCGATGACAGGTTTTTCTGCCCATTCATTCAAATCAGAGTTCAGCAGGTAATAAAAGTTTTAAACTTTACACTCTCTCTTGTAAGCTGCTTCCATCCATGCCTATGAAACCTTCAGCTTACTTGAAATACAGGAAGAGATGTCACAGCTAGACTCCAGGAGCAGGAAATGGAGTACCAGGGCCAATTAACCCAACTCTAACTGGAACATGATGTCCTAAGAGTCACAGCCCTAAAACTTCATGCTGTGAAAATATAGCAGATGTGTTGTTCAGGTACAGGACTGGTAAAATTTTGACTTATCAAGAACAACCAAATAATGTCACAGTTGACCCGAGTCAGGCCTGGATTCCCTGTGTACCTTAAATGCATTGACTGACTCCTTTGTGACTGGGGGTGTGAAAAGGAATGCAGGGTTGGGGGCATAAAGGTGGTTTGGTGGCTAATACAGACTGCCTCTTTAAAAGAGACATTTCACATCCCAAGTCAGCATCTGTTTTTATTTAAATAGCCTTAGAAGCTATAGGAACTCATTAGCAGTACCAGGGTGTATACACATTCTCTTTTAGCTGCAGGACATTTTCTATGTATAAATTGTGTTCTTCCAGTCATGGTGTCCTAGAATTTCAGTACACATGCTGGCTTCTGAGGACTTTAAAATGACAGATGACTTAACAGGGCACTGAGTAAGTGTACCTCTTGGTCTCGCAGATTTACAGTCCCTGTAGAAATACAAGTGCATTATACATCTTCACCATTTGATATTAAATCCAGAGTTCATTTTCTCCACTGCATGGTACGCCGTGTGCAACGTTGTTTCAGCTTTTACTGAGTTTGTACCACCCAGCCACTGTTCATATAGTTCTTTCACAGTGCGGTTCCTCTCTGGAATTTCAGTCTTAACAGATTCATACAACTTCTCAACTTGCTGGAGTAAATCCTTGGGGGATTCACCTTCTGCTCTGATCTGACCACCTCCGTTTAAACAGCCTAGGTGCAACACAAGAATATGACTGTGGGTGTGGAAATGCTTTAATAAAACTTTAAGAGTAATTAAATCAATTAATACAAACCAATTACCTCAATCTGCAACTGACAGTAGCAACATAAGACTTCATCAATGAAAAACACAGATAAGTGGGGAATGAAATCAAATACTGCAACATGGTGGCACCCACAAGCCCTATAAAGGAGCCTATTGGTCAGCTGTGGCCCAGTCCTAGTTCAGAATGGACAGCAATGCATGAGGATAAAAGGACAGGAAACTAGGACTTCCTGTTCTTTGGGGGGTGGGGGGGGAGTTGGGGAGGGAGCAGGAACTTGTGGCTGTCCTTCAGACAGCCTGGAAAAGGACCATGCTTAGAGCAAGGCAGAAATAGCCTTTGAGTCTCAACTGAAGGAAGGAGATGGAAAGTCCTGCCCTCTCCATAAACAGAGGACTCGGAGGGGGAGTTTGCAAGAGTGGTGGATGACTGAAGAAGGCAGCTGGGAGGGGTCCTGGGAAGAAGCCAGGCACTGCAAATGAGGGGGAGCAGTGTGCCTGAAACCAGAGCTATCAGAGTCAGCTGCATAATGCCTAGTTTGGACCATGCAACCAATTCTTCAGTGCTGGGGAACACTGCTACTAGGTAAAGATTATATAGACCCTAGAGGAGCAACTGAGGCCCAGAGAGGGTGAAGAATGGCTAGTCAGAGCCAGTGGTTGCTTTGGACTCATTTACCCAGAGGGATGGAGTTTTCCTAATGTAGCTGGCTGGCTAAATTCAATTGCCAATGTATCCAACCAGAAGAGGCAGCAGCACTCGCTACACCAGAAAGGTAAGGGAATCTATTTAACACTTTCTAAGAAGTCTAAGAATTTTTTCTACAAGTTACTCTTCCTATTTCTCACACCCTGCAGTCCTCTCAAGGGGATAGTGTGACTCTTGAGCTGAGAATATAGCTCTACCTCCCATCAGCCAAATGGAAGGAGTCGTGCATCATGAAGGCAGAGAAGGTAACTGAACATCACTGACCAAGCTGAAGGGAGAAAGATTGAGAGAAGTGGGCAAACTGTTTCTAGCTCATTGGAGTGGAGCACCCTCTGTCTCTAAGCTAGCTGAAAAGCAGAACTTTCACTTCTGCATGGCTTTGGAAGCACTTGGGTTTACAAAGCTGGGGCAGGGCAGTGTGGAGGTTTTTAAAAGCTGAATTGTTAATTAAGAATTGCACCCAGTTTTGACATGCACAGTTTCAATCATGACTAAAAAGTAATTGCTAAAGAATTGTTGACTGCTACACTTAAAAAACTAAACCAACACACCTGTCTTAACAAAACACTAACACACAGTCTGTAGCTTTCAGACACACAAACAGACATGAAGGCTTCAATCCAGCTCTCAGAACTTCAGAAACCCTAATAAGTCCTTGTGTAGCCTTACCTGATGGGCAAGCCATGACTTCAACATAGTGATAAGGTGATTTTCCTCGTTTCAGTTTTTGCACTAAGTTCTGTATGTTTCGAAATCCATAAGCCAAGGCAAACTGAAGCAGGACTGTGCCATCCTTTTCAAGTGTCACTTCCTGGAAATCCTTGTTTCTAGGGAATAAAATCAGGCAAAATCATTTGTCTAAATTAATTCTCTATTTAGCACTTGACTGAATACTGGAGAGCAAGTTTTAAGTTTTACGCAGAAGATTATTCAAATAAAGAAACTGTCCTTTGAGGCAGCAGAGGACAAGTGTTCTTGGGGAAGAAACTATCCTCCATAAATCTAGTTAAATTAGGGACCTAAACCCCAATTCTACCTCAAATACAAAAGGAAAAGTGTGTAAAGATGAACATTTTTATGTCCACATAATGCAGATGTCACGCTGGTCAACATCAATTATTGGTGTCTTTAGTAGGAACAGAACAGTTATAAGGCAAGAAAATTAGAACCACAGTGTGCTATGGAAACCATTTCCCCCAAACGGATGCTTGTACACTTCTTAATGTCGAGCTCTGAACTCTTTCCAGTCTCGCTCAGTCAGACAATTGGCACACGCGGCAGCTCAAATCAGGCCAGCTGTGCTGCTCCCTGGCCAAACAGCCATGCACTGCACATGGCGGCTGGGAAATATGAGAACAATGTGTGCATGGATTTCTCTTAGCAACCCTCAGATTCATGCACCCTAGATGACCACCTTGCTGTTAGGCTTTGATCTGCTGAAGAGCATCAGTGTCTGGACATCAAAATCCCCATGTTAGTATGTACTTCTATAGGGCCCTACAAACGATACATTATATACACACCTGGGAGGCAGGCAGGCGTTTCATTTTAAAGTGAGGCAGAGAGAGATTTAAGTGACTTGCTCAAGGTCTCTCAGCAACTGGGTGGCAAAGCTGGAAATACAACCCAGGAGTCCTGACACCTAGTCTTCTAATCTAACCACTAATTAACACAATGAGAGAGGAGGAATTAAAATCCCAACACATCTATTTTAGTGTCTGATGACAGGTGAAGGACTCCCTCATTTCCATGAGAGCGTCAGCTGCCAGGTTGCTCTAAATGTTTTCTGTAGCTTAACAGTGGGGAAATCTACAATGCAGAACACTATGTGGTGATGGGGAAGGGGTCAAGAAGGCACTATGGGAAAAGGCTGCACAGACTGCTGGGTGTAGGGAGCCAATTGCCATGGCTTGCTGTACAATGTTTAACACGGAAGATTGCTCTTTGATTACTGGCAGGAGAGTATAAACGGAACTGCAGTGAAATACAGCATGCTGCAACATAGTTTCAATTCCTTACTTTAAAGGTTTGTATTGAACTTCATCCACTTGAATCCCAAACAGTTCTTTTGCTGCATACTTGTATATGTGTTCCAAATAGCCACCAGACCCGCCACCAGAATGGCCAAGGAGCTCCTCTTCTGAAACGCTGCTAAACCTGGGGAAAAGGGAAGAAAAAGAAGGCCCCTCTTTGGACCTGCTTATAAAATCGGATACCCAGTGCTACATTCATTGGCACTGAGAAACCGATTTCAGCGACAGTGAAGTAGTTTCAGACTACTAGTAAAAAAGCCCTTTTCTCCTCTTGAAACAGAATTACTTCACCATGCACAAAAAGGAATTTGGAAGTAATATGTAGCCAGCTGTAATTTAGTTCCTTGCGACCAACTTCCCATCCGATAGCTATGAACTGCCTGGTATTGACTAGTGATAATTTCAGAGCTATGTAAATTTAACCCTACACTCTCAGATATGGGCTTGATTCAACTTTTAAAAAGGAAAATTTGTTCCAAGTCAAACATACCATCTCCCAGTAACTTTCACTGTGTCACTGTTATCAGAGTGTTTAAGCCTTAAACTCTAACATCTTTGCTAATCCCCACTACAAGTGTCTATTTGAACATTAAGGAATTTTGCTCAGACTTGTTACTTTTCTGCTTCTATAATGGTTAAACTGAAGTTTCCAATTAAAAAAAAGGAGACTGGTTGCAGGGTTTAACTTTACATGACCGTACAGTCTTGGAGAGCCCATCCAATAGAAACTGCCTTCAAACACGTCTACCTTAGGAATTTCGAGAGCACCGATCACACCTGGGCATTTAAACAGGTCTTCCACTTCATAGGTCATTCATGGGGAGGGAAGGGATGGCTCAGTGGTTTGAGCATTACCTTGCTAAACCCAGAGTTGCAAGTTCAATCCTTGAGGGGGGCACTTAGGGATCTGGGGCAAAAATCTGTCTGGGGATCGGCCCTGCTTTGAGCAGGGGGTTGGACTAGACGGTCCCTTCCAATCCTGATATTCTATGATTTCCATTTCTGGAGGATTCAGGCTATTGGCTTTGATAATGCCACTGATGAATGTTAAACCCACCCTGCAGAATAACCAGCAACCCTGCTGCTGAATTTTGTTTTTAATTGAAAGTAGTTTTGCTACTTCTGCACTTCTCTCCAGTAATGAATCCACTTCATACCCAGGAATCGGGACTTAGCCCAAAAGCATTTACATAGCAGATGTTCCAGTACAACTGGGACAGCTGGGAGGGGAAATGGCCTGAGTTATCAATCCTGGCCAACTGGTTTCCATACTCTTAACCACAGAACTTCTAGGAAACCCGAAAGAACAAAGGCCAAACCTCTTGAACTTTCGCTCAGTCTTTCCTAGAAGCCTGCAAGCTAAAGGCAAACACTTGTGTCTGTATGGCCTAAATAATGCCAAGAAAAGCCAAGAGTCAAACACCTCAAACAATGCCAGTAATCTGACAAGGCACAGCTGTCTATGTGGAAGGTCGCTGTAATGCTTCTTGAGAATAGCAACCCACAACAATGGCTTTTGTTATAAGAGGATAATCAGGAAATGTTTAGGTGTTTTTACCCACTCAAACAGTTTCCAGAATGGTAGCTGTGTCAGTCTGTATCACCACAAGTACTCCTTGTTCTTTTTTCATCAGAGAGTGTGACACTTGCATTCTGCTGCTCACAGCTGCAGAAGGGAAAACACCTGGGATTTCAGTCAGATCTAAGATGTTGCCACTTGCAGATAAAAATCGCAGCCTTAGAATTGTGAAAGACAATATTTCACCCTGTAATCAGGCAGAGGCTATTTTTAACTCAACTCTTGTTTACAGGAACTGTGATTCATTAATGAATGTTTCAGTGTGTCCAGCCTCACGTACTGCTGATCTGTGAAAAGGAGTCTGACAGTAAGCCTCATCGCTGGCTAAGGCAAGCAGTAATACCAGCAAAAGCACAAGGATTTTTGGCACTTGTATCATTCTTGCTGCCAAATTTAATAACCTCTTAATGGCCTTTTCCACATGCCAAAGGAATAAATGGAACAACAGCCATTTGACTGCTTATGTTAATCCTCCAAATTCTGTGGAATACGTGCTGTTTATGACCAGCCAATTTACTGAGTAGGGTAAGGATCGCAGAAGGTTAGAGAGGAGCATTATCATCTCTAAACATGAGACATAACATTAAACAAGCACTTTTAATAAGTTAGCCAAAGATTTTATCAAAGAGTTAGAGATTTTGTTTGCTGCTATGGAAATGTTAATGAGAAAAACAACAAGGGGTCTGGTGGCACCTTAAAGACTAACAGATTTATTTGGGCATACACCTTCGTGGGCAAAAAAACTCACTTCTTCAGATGCATGGAGTGAAAGTTACAGATGCAAGCATTATTATACTGACACATGCTCTAACCATGAGGCAAAATATTGTACACTAGCCTACTGGGCCATGTACATCTATTTTCTTCTCTTAAAGCTTCTAGGGAAATACTGAATTTGTAGCACTTCAGTTTTATGAACGTATCAAAGTACTGCAAAGTCACTTTCCATGCACTGATGAAAACACATCCTTTTAGTTTAATGTGCTATGGAATACTGCAGCTAATGCCAATTTAGATGAATAAAACATCTGATTTCTAAATCCTCCAAATTCTTGTAGTCACTTAGCTTTCCATGCGGTTGGCATTTAGCCAAGTTACTTTTCAGTTAAAGCAATTAAACAGTCTCATCTGCTTTACACATGTTCAATATGCTTTTATTGAATAAGAGAATGCCGAAAGACTAGCTGAAATTACTTGGATATTTGCTCATTTGTTCTTCAGCACTGGAATACATACAGTACTAAAAATCTAAACATAGCAGACTTGTAAATTTCTGTATCATCCCATTATATTCTCCATTCTGGACTATTTCATTTTTCCATTTGCTCATTAGTTTCTAAATTTGTGCTTGGTGTAATGTCTCTAAAAACAGACACACTGTGAATGTTAGCTACATGAAGTAATAAAAGATTGGATAGAAAAGTGCAGAACAATTATGTCACTAACAATCTTATTAAGTGAATTCATCCACTTCTGCTGCTTTGCAGAAAAATAACTCTTAACGGGTGGGCTATGAAAATAAGTCTACAGCAGACAGTTGACTTCAGAGTCTCTTAAAATGCTTATTGACCTGATCTTGCAGACTGCACAGAGCAGTTGATGATGCACTATTGTTCTTAACAGATTCAAAATCCGTAAGACAACAGCAAAAATCTGAGTAAGATGTACAAAAGATGCAAATATCTGCAACTTTTGTAGTGTTAAATCATTTGTGGAAGGGGCAAATTCTGCTGTAGAACCCGGCTGTGAGAGTATTTTAGTAAACGTTTAAGGGAGATCATTTGTTCTTACATGGTATCCAAAGGAGCCATGTTCACATCTGACAGAGAGACTCCCTTTTGTTCCAACAATCGTAGAACTTCTCCTGAAACAGAAACATCGGTGTAAGTGTTCGCTTTTAGGGTAAAGAAAAATGTTCACCAGTATGAAAGCCTAAATCCACAAATGTAATTAATGCCAACTGGCCCCTAGTGACTATTTCTTAACTTTTTTCACTTCTGTTGTGTGGCAATTGGAGATGCTTTGCAGGAAAGCAGTCTGAACCCAGAAGGCTCAAAGGTGAATGCAAAAAAACATTCCAAGTAGACAAGTTTTCATTGGCTAATGTCCTAGAAAACCAAGTGTTAAAATGCAAAATTATTGACAGAACAGATAAGAGGTCACGAAAGCATATTTTACAAAGTGCTCTAGTCTAGTGCGTATCTGTGGATCAGAGGACAGGTGAGGTGAAGCTAGATAGCGTAGTCTACATGGCATTTCAGAGCATTCTTTTAGGATCAGCAGCTACTACCTTATATCATAAGAACCAATGGAGAAGCTCTGGTCCCCTTACCCGTAGTAATTACACAGTCAACCTCACGAGTTTGGTACTCTTGGCTGAAGAAGTCTGGTCTTGAAGCTTCTAGTTTTTTGTCATAACAGGGCATTACTGTCACATGGTAGGTCTGGTCAGGTGAAAAATGCTGCAAAAAAAATTTGTACAGTTGCACTAACTGCTATTAACAAATTTAATTAAGGCACAGGTAGGAGTGGAGCAGCTAAAAGCCAATTGTGCTGCTAGAAATCTCCTTTGCTGCTAACAATTTTCAGTACCTGAATTAATACTTTCTATTCCTTCCTAATTGTGCAGGAAAGAATATAGAGTAACTATCTTTGTAGCATGCTTTAATAGCTTTTTTTTGTTTTGTTTCCTCTATTAAGCCATACGATCCTGGCAGATTTAGTCAGTCAAGAGTCTGTAATTACATGAGTAGTCAGCTGTGTTTCATATCCATTGCCCCAGGCCAGACTCAGACCCATGACAATTTATATTCTGCAACAATTACTCCAGGTAATTAGCTGAAGTTCATCACAATCCAAGAAGCTCTCAGGGACCAAGGAAACAAGTTGTTGAATCAAGGCCATTGTTTCAGAGAATTTGACAACAGATACTGAGTAGTTGCCAGATGTCTGAGTTTATTCAACAAAAGTGGTACAACCAATGTTCATTAATGGATAATCAAACATGGCAGTAGCAATGCTCAAGTTTTTTGGTGGACTCAATATTTGGCTATAAGAGTGACACTAGTCTTTAGACATCAAAGTGACATTTGGAGGAATTCCAGAGGCAACAACGATAGAACAGAATTAAATCAAACTGAAATAAAAACATCAAGCTGGGGAAAAGCACATAGTCTCTTGCTAAAAAATTATCTGCATGTAAACATGAATTCAAGCTCTGTATAAGATCATGGTAGTAGTTTGCTTTTAGATAGGAAAAAAACGCACCAGAAAAGCAAATAGGATGGTAGGAGGGATGTGACAAATCTTCTGGATTTGTTGAGTAACAGATAGAGGTTTTAACTGACCTTTTCAATGCCAAACCTGGAACTCTGCTTCCAATAGGCACTTGCAGGAAAAGAGCTGGGCAGCTAAAGAGGGGGTCTAAGACCAAGTATCAGAAGGGAGGCAAAGGAGACACCTGGTGGCATGAGTCTGATTTTAACATTCTCCAACTCCAACTCTAAGGGCTGGTCTACACTAGGGGGAATCAATCTAAGATACGCAACTTCAGCTACGCTATTCATGTAGCTGAAGTTGAAATATCTTAGTTCCACTTACCTGGCCATCCTCAGGGCGGTGAGTGAACCGCCGCGGCTCCCTCGTCAACTCCACTTACTCCTCCTGCCGAGGTGGCGTATGGGCATCGATTCAGGGATCGATTTATCGCATCTAGATGAGATGCGAAAATTGATCCCTGATAGATCAATTTTTAGATACTGTTTTCACCTCTTAGCTCAGAGAGCCGAAGCTTCTCATGAAATTAAAGTGAGATGATAGACAGGCTGACTTGCTAGTGATCTACAAGATTTTCATATCTGTAAATCAATCCTATTTAATACACTGTCTTTAACAATGTTTTAAACACAGCTCAAGATCTAATTTCTACAGTTTCCTGTTAAGCATGGTCCATGTAAAGTCTTACCTGCTGTTTTGCAAAGTGACCCTTGATCAAGGAGCCCATAACCTGCTGTGGGGACTTAGTGGTACTAATGTAAGGAATAACAAAACTTCCATGAGTTTTCTCCGCATAGCAGATCCAACCTGCGAAAAGATGAAGTACAATTAATCAATGCACAGACTTTCAGTGGCTTCTGAATCAGCCTTATTGCCAGCCAACAACCACCATTTTCAACCTCTCTTCGGCACACAGTATAAGAATAGCCCTTACCAACTGGATTCTGGGACAAGACTAGCTTCGCAAAGTAACAGTGCACTTAAACATCTGTACCACTATGGGTAAGAACTTCCACAGTTCATGTAATCATTCAGGAATAAGTGTCTCTTTCTAAGACCATTGAAGACATTTATAATATTCTCACAGCACATAGCACCAAGAGCAAGTCTCATGTACACGTGGTTTTAGCCATTAACTTTTTCAGCTGTTTACTACACTTCTCTAGTGTGCAGTTAGTCTGCCACATTATCTGACCACTTCTATAGCCATTTAACTATATTACAATATACCTGGACAGGCAGAGGCCAGCATGGGCAAAGCCTTTTTATCTTCAGTTTGCCTTTGAAAGCGCCGTACAAACTCTCGCTGGCTCTCCAACAAGCTGAAGTTTCTGGAGAAAGTTGTATCAAACACATAGTGCACACCTAGATAGCACAGAGGTATTAAAGCCATCAAAAACTGACAAATGCCACAAACTACAACACAAAAAGCCAGCCCAGACAGGTTGAAGCCTGGTATTTTCACATATTTATCGACTGCTGTAATTGGAAACAGAACAGTCTCCTAGTACATAATAAGACACGCAAATAGAAAAACTGGATGAGAAAAATGTATTGATGATGGAGTGTTTTAGGATCCCTTCCCTCACATTGAGTTTAATATGTCATCAAAGTAACAGAGGTCTGAATTCCCATTCATGTTATGATTTTTGAAACAGGCACTTGGAAGTTTATTCACGCAACTTCTACAGACAAACAGAAGTTCACTTGGAATGTTACTAAGCTATACCCAAAAATTTCATCTGCAATTACCAAAAGGTAACAAGCTTGCCTAAATTTTTTAAGAATGCTGTCAATTTCTTTGCTGTTTCTAGAGGCGTCATCTTAAATCTTGCAGCTAGTGATGCTCTGGATTGTGGTGAAACGGAAACTATAACTAACTTCTGTTGATTAGGAGCTGCAGTCTGAAAAACAAGAAGTGGAATATCATCATTTCCTGAGCAGTTAAGATATAGCATCTTTGATATGTTAGTAACTTAGAAGATACTTTAAAAAGAAAACATTGCGACCACAGACAAGTATGATCCAGTGGGGGAAGATGTTGCACTTCCAAATCAAGAGATTACAGTATGACATATTATGATCCTTTCACAAACTTAATCTGACAATTCAGAGGAACAGATAAATATGTTGTGTTGTGGATATCCTACAATACCTTTTGGTTCTTGAAGACTAATCTGGATACAGATGATCTTCTTACACATTATTTTACCTGTGCTTCAGCAATCAAACAGTATGGTTTTCAAATTCCTGAGCCTACCTGCTGGCTACTGCATTAGTTGAGTATCACCTACCTTATTGGAACTTAACACTTTGTAGAGCTCTTCATGGCTCTGCTGAGTGATTAACACGCTTTCTGCGGATGTGATGCAGCCACTACAAGCTAAACAATCATTCAGGGTAATTTTAGCCTTTTCAAGCTTTTGTGCTCCTCCATCCTAGAAAGAAACAGATTAGAGCCAGTCCGAGCCATAGGAATCAGAGATCCATATGCAGAACATGTCAAAGACAAACCTGCTACATGGTACTAAGAGAATTTTGCCAAAACATTTGAACTAAGTCAGTTTTCAAACGACTTTGTTTTTGGGGGGCCCCATCACCCAACATCACTCTTCAGTCAGACCAAACCGAAAGTCAGAAACCAGAATCATAGCCTGAGCAGCAGGGTACTGATAGCCTTAATCTCATGGCAAACGCTGCTTTCACCCACTAAATGATGGCTGCTCTAAGGCACAATCATACCTCTGCGCACCTTCCTTAACAGACACCAGTAATGCAGCAGCCTCCATCTTCAACTCAACACAGACATCAAGCTCTCTTGAAAGAACAGCATCCCAAGTTTGTGTAGGAAGTACACCCTAACCCCTGAAGCGGAGAACATCATTTCTACAATGCTCCCAGCTCACTTAACCTCCAAATTGCTGTCATTCTACTTTTGCAACCATGAAAATAGTTCATTACAACTCTGTTGGTTTTACATAATAAGAACATAAGAATGGCTGTACCAGGTCAGACCAAAGGTCCATCTAGCCCAGTATCAGTCTACTGACAGTGGCCAATGCCAGGTGCCCCAGAGGGAATGAAGCTAACAGGCAATGACCAAGTGATCTCTCTCCTGCCATCCATCTCCATCCTCTGATGAACAGAGGCTAGGGACGCCATTCTTTCCCCTTCCTGGCTAATAGCCATTTATGGACTTAGCCACCAT
>NC_133777.1:4016955-4052280 GCF_003597395.2 Chelonoidis abingdonii
ACTATTATTGGGTTCTTAATTTTGATAGCATCTCTAGTTTCCCTTAGCATTTCATCATCACTATTACTGTCCTGGTCAGGTGGTCAATAATAGATCCCTAAAGTTATATTTTTATTAGAGCATGAAATTTCTATCCATAGCGATTCTATGGAACATGTGGATTCGCTTAGGATTTTTCCTTCATTTGAATCTACATTTTCTTTCACATATAGTGCCACTCCTCCCCCGATTCTATTATCAGCTAGTTCCAAAGGTTATGCCATTACATGACAAGCCACTTTACAAATATCTTTTAAAGAATCAGAATGAAAAATAAAATAAATTACCAGCAGCTAGTCACATCTATTTTAATTGAGTACCCACTCCTACTCTTTCAAATGAGTAACAGTGACAACAGGCATCATCTCAGACTGAGTTATCTACATTGTTATCACTTTTGCAATCATTGGATATCATATATTTAATAGTTGTTAACATACTTATGTGCAGAATAATAAGGTAATTTGTGGATTTTCTACACAATGATTACAAGGGAAAAACATTCTTACCTGATTGATTTGAAAATAGCTCCCATCATCTTCAATTCGGATCTTGGCTGCTGTTTTTCCAGATTTCTTTTCAACTTTTATTGGCTTTACACAATCCTAAAACAGAAATAAAGTAAAAAATTAAGGAGAGGAACCTTTAAATATGAAAGAGGCAGGAGAGGAAAAGACTGATTGAAACTGGATAGAGTGTAAAATTCTTATCTCTGGTTTAAGCTGCACTGGATTCTTTGTTTAATGTGAAATCTTACAATTCCTGTAACCACCAAGGAGACAAGCAAAAATCATACATACAAAATCTGCTTACCCCATTTTTACAGAATGAACACTTTTCCAACATCATAACCAAAACTACAGAACAATTTTGCTGCCAGTGTGACACACTCAGATTTAAAGAGGTCTTGCTGAAAAGAGATGACTGCAAAGTTCTGTCCTTTCCAGAATCTCTAAGGGCGATCAGGCATTCTTGATTGTGAGTTTTAGTAGATAGGAGGCGTGGTCATTACATTCAACATGTGGCTATTGCCAATGAAATTTCATTTGATGTTGAGGGCAAGCAGATGACTTTATATGGACTGTTTCCGTTTAGTGTGTGAGAGTTCAGTGACTGAGTGTGTTTTTATACTTTACATGAGTTGCATTGTTTGTGCACCCACACCTCCCTTGTCTAGAAGTCTCGCTAGCAGCCTTGCCAGAATTCATCCTGACCTTAAATCATCCTTACTTTACCAAAATCCCTTTTCCATCTTGATTACTGTAAATCCTGCTTCTAAAAATCTCTGCTCTGAATTTAGGGGGGTTCAGAATGCTCCTATTGCAGGGAGGACAAAAATCACTCTGATGCCCCAGTTATGCTCACTGAATCTAAATCAATCAAACCTATCCGTGGACTTACTCCCCACTTATAGTCCAGGGGTCCTATGTCCTCTCCTCACTTGTGCTGCTCTGTTAGCAACTCTCTCCTGTCTTGCTTTCCTATTTGCTCTGATTTCCAAATGACAGCAAAGCTCACCTCTGTTCCTGCCACTTTCCATTCCCTCCATACTGCAACTAGTTTGTGTTGGATGCTGACTGACATCTTTTCTGCTCTCCTGTATTAGTTCTCCTTTTATCTGTTCCATCTGTTTGGAGGATACTATTTACAAAATGATATTCTATTGTAGTCCATAATTTACACTTTAAGGGTAATATTACAGGAGCCCTTGTAAGAATTTTAAAAAAAAAATCTTGGAAGATTTTATTTCAATTTGTTTTCCAGCTGTCCTAGAAGTGCAGAAGCAGCTTTTTCAATACGAGAATGTTTCCACTGGCTGTGTGGTGGTGTTACAAACTGTTAGTCAGCCTCCGTGCTCTATTCCAGTGGTGGCTGCACTTCAGCAGTAAAGGAAACAATCCCTTTTCTGGGTGTGTTAGAAGAGAAATGTAATAACAACCGTGCACGTCAATAGCGCCTTCCACCCTAGGCGCTCAGATCAGGAAAGGAGAGACACAGGGGCATTCACAGCCCAGTGAAGCAGAAAACTTATTTCAAATCTACCAGAAAACAACCTATGTGAGGCCAACCATGAGCAGTCAGCATGGGCACCACCTCTTTGGAGTGGAGTTGAAGGGCAGGGCAGGGCAAGGCAAAGACCCAGTGGCCACCAGGCCAGGGAAGCCCCTAGAATTCCCCCCACCTGGGGATACCCAGCCCAGGGGACCCTGGCATGGGCTGGGAGAAGGGACAGAGGCCCTGCCCCAAGGGCTCCCTTAGGGATCTACCCAAGCATTCACCTGACAGGAGCAGGAACTGAGAAGAGGGGACACCATCATTTAACCCCCTCCACTCCCTCACTCTGCAGATCCCCCCCCCCCGACTCCCAATCACCTATTATCCCCCAGGACGACCCCATCCCCGGGCACCAGGGGGACCCTCCAATCACCTTTTATCCCCCAGGAGGACCCCATCCCCGGGCACCAGGGGGACCCCCCAATCACCTATTATCCCCCAGGAGGACCTCATCCCCGGGCACCAGGGGGACCCCCCAATCACCTATTATCCCCCAGGGGGACCCCCCAATTCCCTATGCAACTCCCCATTCCCAGGGGGACCCCCCAATCCCCTATTATCCCCCCAGGGGGAACCCCATCCGCAGGCCCCAGGGGACGCCCCAATCCCCTAGGTAACTCCCCATTCCCGGGGGGACCCCCCAATCACCTATTACCCCATCGCCCGTGGGGGATCCCCAATGCCCTGGGCAACCCCCCAGTCTCCGGGAGACCCTCCAATTCCCCATTATACCCCCGGCCCCAGTGGGGGACCCTCAATCCCTCATCCCCGGGAGGACACTCCGACCCCGGCCGGGACCCCAAATCCCCTAGGCAACCCCTATCCCCGGGGACACCCCTCAACTGCCTCCTCACAGACTCGCCCCCCTCCAGGCGCCCCCGTGCCGTGCGGAGCCTCCCCGGCCCTCGCGCCCCTTGGCAGGCAGCCAACCAGCGCGCTCCCCGCCTGCGCCGCTCGCCCCCGCACCCACCTGCGAGGGCCCGATATAATCATCCAGGTCAGCAAGCCGCAGCACCCCGCTGAAGTGAGACGCCATTCCGGCCACGCTGCCAGAAAGCGAGCAGCAGCGACGGCGTGAAGAGGTGACAGCGAGAAGCCACGCTGCCGGAAACCGTGGCGGACGGAAGCCTCAATAGCCCAAAAGGAGTAGATTTGCGCATGCGTCGGCGTCTCAAGTCCTTTTTTAAAAAAGGTAGTGCGCGTGCGCGTGCGCGTGTCGTCTCCCTGCTGTCTGAACCGAGGGGGGGGGGGGCGTGCTGCGCCCACTGAGGGGGGATGGGTAGGCTAGTAGCGAGGCGGTGGCCGGGCTGGGGTGCTTAACCCCTGCCTCGCCAGGGTTATTCAGGAGCGTTGCGGGGGGGTGGGGGCTAAGCAGCTGGAGTGACCAGACAGCACGTGTGAAACATTGGGGTGGGGGTAGGTGGGTAATTGGAGCCTATATAAGAGAAAGACCCAAAAATTGGGACTGTCCCTATAAAATTGGGGCATCTGGTCACCCTGATGAAAGCAGCCTGGGGCGTGGGCTTTCTCCTGGGGCTGCCTGGGGGTCATGGAGGGGGCACCCATCTGTTGGATGGCACCCCGCACATTTGTTGAGTTACAGGCTGCAGGACAGAGCTGCTTGCCTGGGCACAGAGAGACCAAACACAGGCTGCTAAGCAACCTCTTATGCTGTAAAAAGTGGCAGCGTCCCAGGGGTTTGCCCCTGTTGTTTGGGGTGTTTTTATTTAGCTGACGTTCTTCCCCACCCCTGCTCTGCTAGAAAGTTTTCCCTCAAAACCTCTGGGATGAAAACAAAAGTTTGACTATCCCTCATGATCCATCCCGAGGGAATGCTGCTCTGCAGTTGGAACACTTAATGCTAGATAAACAATGGTCACTACATTTGCTACTGAAATGTTTCATGGGCATAAAATGGACAATGGAGCCAATTCTGCGAGTGTTCCATGTGTGGGTGGAGCCTCCTATAAATCTTGGCAGTTATGGCAAAGATTATCAAAGTGCTGTACAAAAGATAATTCCCACTGTGTCCCCAGGAAGTAGGGATTATTTCCATTATGGGGAAAACAAGGCACAGAAAGGTGAAACAACTTCCCAAGGCCACACATTGAGTCCATGTAGAACCAGGTTTAGAAAGTGGGTCTTTTTGACTAGAAGACCTTCAAACCATACTGTTTTAAGCCTTGTGTATAGAAAGACAGATGGGGCCCTATAGAGAACCTAGCATGATATCTAATGATAGAGAACTCATATTTGTTCAGATGTTCCTCTGTTTGCATTGACGTGACATTAATTACTTTTTTTTAAAGTAATGGTTGTGCAAATGCTTTGATAAAAGGTGCTAAATATTAGTGATAAACACAGATGGCTGAAAAATAACATGTATTACTAATGGTCTTTAGCGTGTGAAGAATAACAACACTTAATTATGATTATTTAGGACCTGATTCTGAAAACACTGTTGTGGGTAGTGCTTATAACTGTCAATAGTCCTAATGAAGTTTGCAGGATTAGGCATATATTTTGCATTTATTGAAGCATTTTACCAACAGCAGTGCTGATTGTGATGATGGTAGGGCAGTGGTTCCCAAACCATAATGACCTGTGAACCCCTTTCATTAAAATCAAGTCTCACGAACCCCTTCCTAAAAATGAATATTTCCAGGGATTTTCTCTTTTACCTGAGTATAAATTATAAAAGCCGTGATCTTGGAAATATAACATTTGTTTTTATGACATGCTTATTACACTCTATTAGTAATTATTATTTATAATTACAGTATTTTATTACATTATGAAAATGGCAACAAGGTCTCAGTTTCATAGCTTGTATCACTTTGAATAAGCTTGTTATAAGACAAGGCTCCTATGTTTCCTCAAGGAGTATCAGATGTGAAACAGCAGGAAGGGATTTAAGAAGCCAATTCAAAGAGTTCCTCTTACACAAGCATTCAGGTCCTGAGCAGTCCAGGCAAACAACGCACATTATAAGAAGGCTTAAACTTGTTCTTCTTCTTAATTTAAAAAACAATCCTAGCTGCCTGTTTCATTTTAAAAACAGCAAAAAATATCCACTCTTATTAGGAGTCCTGAAGTTTAAATCTCCTCAGTGTGACAGAGATGCTGGCTTTGATCTGATTAGCTCTTGGAAGTCCAGGGGCTCTGGGCTGCTGGCCCCGTGCTGCCCAGGGTCCCTAGGGACAGCTCTGTCCGCCATTAGGGAATTTTTCCCCAAGAACCCCCTGTAAAATTTCACAAACTCCTCAGGGGTAGGGTAATGGAATAATGTATTATCAAACAGAAATTAAATGCTCCACTTTTTTATATTTTGTTCATTTAAGAACACTGGAACATATATAAATTGAATGTAACCATGCCAATTAGATCAATCATTGTAATTCCCCTTTCCGTCCCAAGAATATCACTATTTAATATTTGACAAATAGTGATACAGCCTACAAGAAAGCAGTTAACACCAAGGGGAAAAGCATGCAATAGAAAAGCTGGAACATGTGGTCTTTTGCATATGTCGTTGCTCTTCCGGGTATGTGAGGTGCTGAAAGAAAAATTTAAAAAATTGTATCAGTTCTGCTGCATCTCTGCAGGCAATAAATCCCTTCAATTCAATATAACTGCCTTACTTCCTAATGTGTCTTCCATAACCACC
This sequence comes from Chelonoidis abingdonii, assembly GCF_003597395.2. NCBI lineage: Eukaryota > Metazoa > Chordata > Testudines > Testudinidae > Chelonoidis > Chelonoidis abingdonii. The sequence continues at coordinate 4,022,717 of NC_133777.1, forward strand.
ATTTGAAAAAACATTCTAATAGTTAGATCTACTGAGATGTAAAATAGATTTCCAAGGAAGGGGATGAAAACCATCTGAGTCATTTTAAAACTAGCCCTGCAAACCACTGGAAAATATGGTATGGGACAATCCTGCTGACTGTGTGATAGACTAGATATGATCTAATAGGGCTTTTCAATTTCTGATTCCTACAATATTTTCAACAAACTAATATTTAAAGCCCTGATCCTACAATGAGCAGACCCCAGTGCAAGATCAGGACCCCAACATCTCTCATATCATAACCTAGTACTCTGCCCCACAAACTGAACTGGATGTATGAGAGAAGCTGCCTTCAGTGAATTAATCCCAGTTAAGGGTAATCTTCTGTTTTGTACAGTGGAACTATATGAAAGTTAAGCCTGTGATATGCATCTGCATCACAGGTGCACTTTTATTTATCAGCATTATGCACAGCTCAGTGAATAGCTTTTTGAGCCATATGTTTCACCGGTACCCTTGGCTCTTTTGTTGTGAATTCACTGACCTGATGGAAAATCTATAAAACCGTTAGGTGGCTTGTCCAGGAGTCCTGCTACAAGAAGGAGTCCTAAAGAATTCACCTCTGATTGGTTGCGTGCCTGGGTCCAAGCTTTCACCACAGGGTCATCAGCTAAATTGTTCAGCTCTGGGAGATTAGCTCCTAGCAAATCTTTCAGATTTTGAGCGCTTAATTTCTACATCAGAAAAGAAATAAAAATAGGTACATTAATGTGAAATAATTCCAAGCTGCTTACAGAAAAGTTACATAATGGCAGACTGACAACATCAGCTAAGGTTTCTTGCTCTGCTCTGCCAATGTCCCTCTACCCAATCTAATTCGGGGCTCCCTACCTACGGATCTGCTAATGCATCTCACGTCTTCCCTACAATATCCCTGCTTCTCCAGTGCTCCTCACTACCAAAACACCTGCAGCACCCCTATGTGGGAGACTACTCTGACTTAGTCTGTTTTGTCCTTCACTCCTGTGCCACCATGCTGCTCTGTCAATGCACCAAAATCTCGACCCTTCGTTGAGACAATTCTGGTCTTCCTGTAGGCAGAAAACAGCTGAGCCATGTAGTGGGTTAATTAAACCACCAGCATGCCTTGACTGATTTTTGACTACAGCAGTTTTATATTATTTCTGCATTTAAATGCAAAACTGATCAAATAATCTGTTGGTTTAAAATTGAAAACCAAACCAAGGTACCTACAGCTCAAGGCAGCTAACAGGTTTAAATAAGAGATCTGTCTGGGGTTCTTGTCTAATCCTCTGGCGATGGCAATATACACACAATGTGCACAGTATGTCCAGATAAGCAAAAAGATAGCTGACTGGAAAATGTCAGTGTGCAAGGAGTTCATGCTACCCTAGGAGACCTAGAGAAGGATGATGAGAATGACTGAGGGCATAAAACCCCCTCCTTTCTTCTGGAGACAGAAAAGGAAATACTTTTTCACACTGTGTAATTAGACAGCAGAGCTCATTTTGCAACAGAATGTCCATGAGGCCAAGAAATGAACAAGATTTAAAAAGGGGTTGGGCATTAATATAGCTAAGAATATCCAGAACTGTCATCATTAACGGGAACAACATTTTGGAAGGGATGTTAAACTTCATGCTTCAGGGCTTAAGCGGCTCTCTATTAGAGAGCAGAACAAGACCTAACGTTGGGGGCAGACTACCTCACATCTTCCTGCTATGGCATTTGTACATCTTCCTCTGGAGCATCTGGTGCTGACCCCTGTTGGAGACAGGACACTGGGCTAAGCGGACTGTGGGTCTGATCCAGACTGGCAGTTGCTATGTAGCCACATCTGACAATGGGGCCTACTTAGTCCCCAGTCCTGAAATCTGGGAAAGATTCTCATTTCAATCACTGCTTTTCTGTTGCAGTCAATGTGAGTCTTGCCTAAAAACTGCTGGATCAAGAGTGACATTTTTGTTCTCCCAGGAAAAAGCGCTGGCAGAGCAGGCAGTGCTGATGGATTAATTGCTATTCACGATCGAAAACGCCACCCACCTGGACTTCATCTGGGTTGAGGGCTGTAAATGTGGCTATGTCCATGACAGGATAACCAGAAGCAAATTTGATCAGATCCTTGGTTGGGGCTCCGCCTTTAAAGAAAAAAAGCAGAAGCTGTGTCTAGCTGCCAAGATCCCACAAAACCTTCCTATCACATTTTGTGTCATTGAACCATAAAGTCATATAGTTTCAGGCCAGACAGGCCCACCAGATCACCTAGGCTTACTCCTGTATATTACTGGCAAATAAACAACACTCAGCCACTTCTGAATGGGCACTTAGAAACCCCTTTTCCCACACAAGTGCCTAGTTTGCACACACCACCATGGTGAATGAACACAGGCCTAAGTGCTCCAAACTCCCACAGTCACTTTGAAAATTTGACCCGTCTCCTAAGAAAATGCGAGGCGACTGGGTGACCAGGTGTCCTGATTTTATAGGGACAGTCCCGATATTCTCTATATTTCCTGACGGATGCAATTGCCTGTGATGATGATGGTAGTCAGTCACATTGCTGACTGCAATTCTTAATCACATTTTTTTTTTTCCAGAGGCGCAGGTGATAGGAGGTGAGGGAGTGGTTCCTTTCAGACCCAGCAGATATTTCTCCTCCAGCTTCTATTTATTCCCCTCTCCACAAGTGGTCCTTATGTGGTAAGGCCTGATCTATCTCATCTCTCCCCTAAGTGCTGCTCTCAAGGTGGCTGAAGAGGTCCCCATAGCGGCTAGACTCGCCTTCCTTCTCCCCCCGGATACAGCTACACTGCAAAGAAACACTTGTGGTGCTGAGCCTCAGAGCCCAGGTCAGCTGACATAGACGCATGGGACTTGGGCTGTGGGGCTATAAACAGCAGTGTAGATGCTTTGGTGTGGGCTGGAGCCTGGACTCTGAAACCCAGCAAGGGGAGAGAGTCTTGAGCCCGGGCTGCAGCCTGAGTGGGAATGTCTCTGCTGCTATGTTTAGCCCTCCAGAGCCCAGCGAACTGGAGTCAATTGCCCTGAGCTCTGAGACTCAGCGCTGTTGGTTTTTCTTTCCTATGTAGACATGCCTGCACAGCCCCAGCTGACAAAGACTCGAGCTGGAGTGTCTCAGCGCCCTAACAGGGCACACTGAGCAACTGCCAACCTGCCTCTTTCAGCCCTGCCAGCATCAAGAGTGGGACTCACCAATGGCAGGCTTCAGCAGCTGGTAGTAGGCGTCTGGAGAGCTCTGGTTCTCCTCGTAAGCAGCTCTCAGCTGGCTATAGAGGAGATTCTTCTGGTGCTGAGAACACAGCAAGGTATTCATGGGCCTGCTGATCTCTCTGGAGATGAAGTGTTTTAGAGATGTATCTTTTGTATTTGTCAATGGTTTGAGTAACCGGCATGTGCATAGCTGGGTGAAAAACACCCCGACAAAACCCCGGGAGAGGAAGGCTGGCCCAGTGGTTAGGGCGCTAACCTGCATTTAGAAGGCCCAGGTTTAATTCCCAGCTTTGCCACAGACACCTTGTATAACCTTGGGCAAGTCACTCAGACTGTTGGTGCCCCTACACAATGAGATGAACAGTATTGCCCTGCCTCGCAGGGCTGTTGTAATGGCACAGCAGAAGAAACTTGGGGTCCTAGATAGGAAAGAGGCTGCATAATGCCCTGCCTTTCTCCCTCTCCCCAAACAGCTGGTGAGCCCCCCCTGGGGCTTGTGACTGTCAGAAGGAGACTAGCTAGCAGAATTTGTACAACACCAAGGAATCCTCCTGAGCTCTTGCCCAGTCCAAGCTACAAAGAAGCAAGTCCTCAGTGTAAATTTCTTGATCTGCTATGAAAGGAAGAAAGAAAGAAACAGAACCCACTTACCCCGAATGTGTCTAGTGGTTAAGAGTCACAAAGGTACCTGATGGCCTCACTGCTGATTGCTTTTATCTGAATATCTTCCAAAGCACAGATGTGTGGAGCTAGCATTGTGAGCATTGTTCCATCTAACTGATTGCCATTAGCTTCTAGATGCCGAGTGACCAGAGACGTAACCTGCACGTATGGCAGTTAGGGTAAACTCGATGAGTGTTTAAAAAAAGTACATTAATTTAAATTTAAAAATTGCAGTTGCTGATACCCATTCAAGTAATTTAAAATAATGTTCCTCTCGATTACCTGACCCACTGTCGCATCAAAATATTTCTTTTGTACTAAGTGCTAAATCAACAAGACATTTTAAGACAAAGAAAAGTCTGCCTTGGGTCCCAAGTTTATTTCCATAATTCTGCTTTTCCACCAGTATTTTAAATCCCCTTTTCCCAGATTTTTATAGGTGCCTCTTGTCCTCCATTTATACCCACTGCTACCATCACGTTCCAATATAGTTGATTCCACATATTTATCACCCTATGGTTGAAAGATCCGTGTCTGAGATCCATAGCGGCTTTTAATTTCCGAATGTTCTGATTAAAGCCTCCATTTAAAACAGGAGAGTGTAGTTTTCTTTATCAACTTTATTGGTATCTGTTCATACTTTTGAAACATTCCCTTTTGTGGCCTCTTCTTTTCCAATCAGAATAAGACTGTTTCCTTTAACCTCACGTTCGAGAATCTTGGAGACCTCATATCATTTTGGTTTCCCTACATTGCACCATTTCTAATGTAATAACCTCCATAGCACTGCACACAGTTCCCCAGATGGGGCCAGACAGGATCACTGTTTCCAGGGCAATAACAATCTCTGTTCAGTAGAATGCTGTGTCCAGTACTGCACACAATATACTCCGTGTGTGTGTGGAGGTGTCACATTATTTAGACAGCAACAGTGTCCACTTTTAAATCACTGATTATTTTTTTAATTAGTGTCCTAGCAGCACTTGTCATGTTTTTGCTCTCATGTGTCTTACCTTTGGGAGATCCTGTTGCCATGATGTTCCTGTCAAGAGGGCTGATAAGGTCTCGGCTGTAGTAATATTCCAGTTAGCAATTTCAGTTGTGGTATACATTCTGGCTATGTTTCCTAATAGTGGAAGGTAGTCTTCAGGCAGCGTGCCAAAGATCTGTTTGTAGCACAAAATACAGTGAGCAGACAGGCAGCATATATCTGAGTTGTTTCAGTGCATACACTTCTCAACTGGATATGACGCTAATGTGTACAAGAAGATCTACTGAAGTGTTCAGGATTCACAGACATGGATTCAAAATCCAGTGGGTAAGCAGGTGGTTTTGAGACACCTTCCTAAGTTTCCAAATCCACCACCAGGAGTCACAGTCGTGTGTTTTGTTTTTAATGGCTCTTGTTTTCTGTTGAACTTTTTATGAACCGATTCCTGAATCTGACACAATATCCTACCTGTATTTAAGGGGAAAGGAGTGGTCAAAGCCAGGGATATGGTATCAGGACCTTCGGATTCTATTCCTGGTCCTGATACAGGGAGTGACTTTTGGCCAAAATTTTCAAACTTTGGATGTTCAAAGTTTGGCACCTATGTAGGTGGCTTGATTTTTCAGAGGTGCCAAGAGCACACGGGTCTCATACACTTCCAAGAAATGATAAGTGCTCAGGTCCCCAGAGAAAATCAGGCCATTTCTTTGTTTAGTTTACAAAATTTGGCTTAAAACACTCAGAGCACTTGTATTCCCAAGTGTGAAATGAAGCTAGGAGTGTTACGAGACTTAATTCATTAATGTTTGCAAAATGCTCTAAATGCTTCGCGGGAAAGGTGCTGTGGATGTGGAAAGTGTCCTTGTTAGAGTTGCTGAACTGACAATATCAAAAAGTTAAAACCTAAACAACTCCCTGCAACATTACCCTTTTGCCCCAACAATTCCTCCTCTGCATATCTCACCCAACCTGTTCCAGATTCTACACTACCTTATCCAGTTTCAGCTTTAACACGTGAAGAAGAGGGGCCTGAAATTCCATCTTCCCCAAAGTTTCCAAATTGTTTCTCAGCACATCATCAGGCAGACAAGCATCCAGATCACTGCTGGATATGTACTTGGAAGCTAGAAGGTCTCTCTGCTTCACCACCACTTCTGTTGTCAACAGAGTTCTTGTGCAGTCTGCTTGGGAGAAAGAGAGCGCATTAAAATATCTAGTGTATTTTTTGCCTTCATTTGGCTCTGTGCAAATATCTCCCAGCATGAAGTTTCTGTGAGCTTAGGGCTAGAATCATGGCAAAGGGCAGTAGATTCATTACTTTGGGGAGGGGGAAGCAACATATGTTGTAACATCAGTTCTGATGTGGCCAGTCCTTTTCATCCAGAGGATTCACATGGAGCCTTTTGGAGGCATTGGGGGAAGAGAGGAAGGAGGAACAAAGAATGTAACAAAAGAACATAAGACCATAAGAATGGCCATACCGGGTCAGACCAAAGGTCCATCCAACCCAGTATCTGTCTACCAACAGAGGCCAATACCAGGTGTCCCAAAGGGAGTGAACCTAACAGACAATGATCAAGTGATCCATCCATCTCCATCCTCTGATTAACAGAGGTTAGGGACACCATTCTTTACTCATCCTGGCTAATAGCCATTTATGGACTTAATCTCTTTGAATTTATCTAGTTCTCTTTTAAACCCTGTTATAGTCCTAGCCTTCACAACCTCCTCAGGCAAGGAGTTCCACAGGTTGACTGTGCGCTGTGTGAAGAACTTCCTTTTATTTGTTTTAAATCTGCTGCCCATTAATTTTATTTGGTGGCCCCTAGTTCTTATATTATGGGAACAACTAAATAACTTTTCCTTATTCACTTTCTCCACACCACTCAAGGAGGCGAGATCCTTAGCTGTAACCTGTACTGACCTTCCACTTTACTGGAAGTTAGAATAGAATCTGATGCTGTCAATTAAGATCTCGTGTATCTCCCGAGCAGGAGCTGGCATCTTCTGGGAAGATGCAGCTGTGGTACATGAGAGCAGAGGAGAAAGGGAGATTAGACTAGAGGAAATGAGACCCAGCCAACACAGGGCACTCACATACAATACGTACTTGCAGCTCGTTTTTGCCGCTGAGGGTCTGCAAGCTGTTTCAGAAGATAGGTGAATTGGTTCCTATTCCAGGTCTTCAACTGGCTCAAGAAATCAGGGAAAAATTGTGTCTTCTCTGTCTGTGTAGGAAGAAAAGAACTTTATGGAAAGGTAGCTGCTGGGATAGGTATATTGGAGTTTTTAGTAGGTCTGGAGAAATGGTTTTCAGTTTCCTAATCCATCCTCTTTTAAACTGATTTCAATATTCCTACATTTTACTTTGTAACTTCACAGAACTGTGCAGAAACTGTAGGAACAGGCATATGAAGCTCACAGCTTGTATTTGATCACTAATAATGACACCAATACTTAGCACAGATGTGCTCTATATATTTAAAATTTAACTAACTGGGTCTCTACACCCCTACAGGTTAAACACTGAACAGAGACACAGAGGATATGTGATGTGCCCAGTGTCTTATAGCAAATGATGGTCAGAGTCAGGGTTACATCCCAGGCGTTTGTCGCCTGGTCCCATGACCAATCCATTAGGCCATGCTGCGTCTCTGGAAATACACTAGACATAATGCTGATGTTCCATAGCCGTACAGTACCTCTGAGATCCTTTGAAGTGTGCTGCTCATCAGGGCACTGGCAAGAATACCCATGTCTGTCAGGGTGCTGACTGTCCATGTTGAAGGTGATCTGAGAAGAAAAGTAACATATTTTATACATGCCCTGAGCTTATCAAAACATCCTCATGCTAATGATGCGATCACTCAATGCAGGAAGGAAAATTAAAATGCATCTCATGCCCAATGGAATGCATCTGCAGAGACGTAACAGAAACCTGATGATGCCTGCACATTGATCAGCAGAGCTGACTATTCTTTTCAGTTTGTTAGAGTCTTTGCCTTCCATTGTAAAGAATGAAAAGAACTCACCCAATGAAAACTATGAAGTCAGTCTGGGACAGACAAATGAGAGAGTTCAGAGGAGAGCCAAGCCTTTGAGAAAAACTGGGCATGTTTAATCTGGAGAACGGTAGAATGAGAGGTGCCATTATGATGGTGTGTAAATAGGCAATGGTGTGTTCTCAGGAGGAGAAAGATCAGTTCTTCTCATTAGTCACGGAGGCCAGAAGGAGAAGATGCAGTCACAAGGACATCTGCAGTTCACCGTTTGGAAAAACTTATCTAGTATAACAGCTGATAGGCAACCAAGCAAGCTGCCATATCAGTGGAAATGCTGGAATCAGACTGACTTGAGACATCCAAGGATGGACTTGACACCCATTCATTAGGAATTCCTTACATATCAATCCTGCCCCAATGCAGGGGTATGGACTAGATCACGGATTCTCAGCCTAGGGATTGCAGTCCTCAGGGGGTTGTGACAACCCTGCTCTTCCCCATATTATCAAATATGCCAGATGAGAGAGGTTTCCTGGGTTGGAGAAGATTGAGAACCACTGGAGAAGGTGGTCCACTGAGAAGATCCTATCCAACCTGAATGAGTCCATAACACATCACCAAAGAAGTTTAGAACATGACTCCATGTGTGACATACCCATATTTGTTCTTTAGCTGCTGCTCTATGGCTGTCGGTTGGTCTTCAGTGAACGACGTGCAGCTTTGCAATATTGTTAGGATGTACGGGTCAGATTTTGCAATGTCGGAGCCATTGAGGGCACAGGAAAGATTGCCTAAAATTTGTAGGTTTTCCTTTGAAAATGATACGGTAGATGTTCCCTGAGAATACGAAAAAAAACAAAACAAAAGAAATTGACATGAGCAGCCAAAGTTGGCTGGATATATTACCACAATGCATTTATATGGACATTTCACAGAATATCTCACTTCATCTGCTTCTGCTTCTACATCAGTTGCTCTTAGCAACATATACAAGGAGGATAATCAAGCCATGTACTTCCGTGGAAGCTTTTCCTGAACCAGAGTTGTACGATTTGGGCTTGACCTACTACTTGTATAAAAGAGTGATCGGTCATGTAGGACGTTACTTTCAGGGAGTAAGAAATACCCTTTCCAAAATACCCTGAATGATCCTGAATATGGGATGGAAAAAGACCTATGGTGAAATCCTGGCCCTCCTGAAATCAGTGGGAATCTTGCCATTGATTTCAGTGGATCCAGGATCGCCTCTGCTTCATGGTGACTTATTTATATATCCATTCACTCAGTGCACCCAGTTATAAAAATTCCCTGGGGTACATAAAGTCAATTTTAATAAAAGTTGAGTTTTTCCTTAAAAATAAAGAAACAAGTTTCCAGGCTTGTCTACGTGGAAAAATTCACGGCAATAGCTATCTACTTTGGAATAGCTTCCCATGTGGACACACTTATTCTGGAAGAGGAATATCCGAATAACCAAGGAGTTATTCTGGAATGGCTACTGTGCTTTAAATGTACACCCTACCGTATTCTGGAATAGCTTCCCTGGTAGATAAGTTCTGTGGCACTCACCCTCCCCACCAGACACCTCAAGTAAAAGACATGGACAAGAAATGAGCCATATGGATCAGCAGACTTGCACCATGTCAGGAAAGGAAGTAAATTCTGGAGCTAACACTCCACTGATCATGCTCAGTCACCACCCCCAAGTGTGTATACATATCTAGGGACTGTTAGTTTGTATTCTCAAGTTGATAGCAGCTGTTGAGCTGGTACATGGGAAGAAAGTTGGGCTCGTAGACTTTTTGATTTTTAAAGCCAGAAGGGAGTATTAGGCCATCTAGTTTGACCTTCAGTATAACATAAGGCAGAGAATCTCACCCACTTATCACTGGACTGAGCCCCAATAGCCACGGCCCATGCCACTAATACAATGCTGTAACATTTCAGAGCTCTGTAAAAAAAAATAATAATTAACTAATCAGTGAATAAAATAGCATCTTACCAGGCAGGCCTTAGCACTCTCCAGCAGCAACTGTCTTTTGGAAGACACTCTTGGCAAAAGGTCAATGTTGGCTTGTCCAACAAGGTGAAAATACTTCTGGCAGTTCACTGTGTTTGAAAATTTCTCTGGTCTAGAAAAGATTAAACAACACACATCTGTCCTTCTACAAAACAAACAGTCTTAAACTCGTAGAACTGCAAACTGAATTGCTTAGCCTTACTGGTCAGATGGCATTCAGAATAAATACTATTCAGTGAAAAATGTCTATATTCATCATCACAGGCTTCATTCAGCTCCCAATAAAGTCAACGGAAAGTCTTTTATTGACTGAGGTGGCTAGTGTATTGATCCCCAAATAATTTACTCAGTGATGAGTATTTGATCCGGTGTTGCCAACTCACCATTTTATCCCAAATTTCAAAATATTTGCCAAACCCCAGTTCCTGGAATCATGAGATTACATGAGATTCTTGGCTTTCTTTTCTTTAGCCTTCATGGCTGCAGAGAAAAGCTTGAACATGTGAATCCTAATCCTCAAACTCCAGAAGACGGGTGAAAATGAACTCAACCTTTTAAAAATATTAATTTTGTTTTTCTTTCTTTGCTTTTATTTAAATGTTCTGACTTTTGATGCCTGATTGATTTTCAAATACTTCAGGTAGCAATGCTTTTGGTCGGTCTGTTGTTGAAACTCAAACATTATTTACAGAATGTTAGCAAGAACAAGTATATCCCACAGTAAGGTGCCTAACCGGATAAACCATAGCAGTGACTTGAATAGTCCCCTACAAAGCAAGAAACCCAAATGCAACAGCACAGCACTGGTGCAGGAGAAGCAGAAAGTGAAATGGGGCAGTGTCATTCTCCAAGCTGATTTCCATCTATAAATACAGCGGGGGAAGGAGGAGGTAAACACCAGAGGTGGAGAAGAGCTAATGAAGATAACGGATAATATTGGCAGAAGAACAAATGGAGATAAACTGATCATGAATGAATTTAGGGTGGAAATTAGAAGGTTTCTAACCATCACAGGGATGAGGTTCTGGATCAGCCTCCCAGCAGAAGCAGTTGGGGAACACAACCTAACTAATTTGATACTTGATAGTTTATGAGCTTAATACATTTATGAACAGAACTATATGATGGGGGTTGCCTGTGACAGAAAGAAGCTGTACTCAGTGACCCAGGAGGTCACTTGCAGTCCTATGTACTATGTTCCAAGCTACGTGAAAAGCAGAAAGTGTATGAATAGCATAAATCATAAGTAGATTAGATTATTACACGTATTTGTTTTCTTTGTTAATACTGGTATAATCACATGGGTAAAGACATCTCAACAAATATACAGTATTGCTAACTTCAAGCTTCAAAAATTATGAGCCAGGCCCCCAAAATCATGAGATTTTTAAAAATAAAAAATATTGGGCCCTTTTCATTTGTCTTTTTGTTTTTTGAGCCTTTAAGGTGCCCTCGGTCATCTCTGCACTGAGAGGGGCTAGAAACTTAAAACGAAGTCTGATAACCTCTCCTAGTCACATGACTCCAGAAGCGGGTGCTTTAAGAATGCAACACATATTGTGAGACTTGCGATAAAATTGGGAGAGTTGGCAACCTTGAATTCATATTGTTATTGTTTTAATCTTGAACAGTGGCCTTTCAAAAGTGAGGGAAGAAATGCATGCGTGTGTCTTACCCCATGTAAAAAAGAACCTCGGCTGGATATTCTTCAAAATCTGATGGTGTTATCTGTCCTGTCAGTCTTTTTGTCATGCAGCTGAGCTACAAAAATAATACATAAGGATGATGATATAAATCATGGATTGACTCCTTCTTCCCCAACGTATAACTCTCTCACCGGGCTTTCACTAGTTATCTGACCACAGTAAAACCACCAATTATAATGCTGCTTTATTCCAAAGACCATTAAAGTCTTTCCCTTGATTTAAAGAGGTACTAGATCCAAGCCCAAAGTGCTATACAAATTTGGTATGTCTACATTGTAACACCCCTCCTCCCCCAGCGAGACTCGGAGCCTGGGTCTACACTTAGGCTTTCAGGGCTTGTACTCTAATGCTAATGCTAGCAGTGGAAACGTTCCTGCTCAGGTTCTAAGACCTTCTCCCGTCACCAACTTTCAGAGCCCGAGTGGGAACGTCTACACTGCTGTTTTTAGCGCTGAAGTGCAAGTCTGAGTGTGTAGACCCAGACTCTGAGACTTGCTGGCGTGGGGCCTTCCCCCCCCCCCCTAGTATAGATGTACCCAGAGTGGCCCTGATCCTGCATTATGATCTACGCTGTTTTCAATGTGGCCCTGCCCAAGTATAACAGGCCATCTGCAAGGATCACAGTGCAGGGCTGGGGCTTATGCATACTAGTAGGTCACTCACCACTGAAATGAAGCCACCTCTGAAATGGAACACAGCATCTGGCTAATAGTCCACAATGTTATATTGGTCCACATTGCAATATATGTTGGTCACTAGGGTTAACTCCCCTAATCTTTTGCTAAGTGCCATAGCTGCTTTAACTATGAGCTTTGGCTTTGTGACTCAGATGAGACCTGACAATGTCTGAAACATGTTTGGTCTAGGTAAATTACTAGGTCTATAAATTTAGGAGCTGTGCTTTCCTTTAGCTCTGTAAAACTGCATGACTCTGATTAACCCAAATGTGTGTTTTATACATATCATGGGCCTCATCTCTCCCTAGTGCCATTCAAACCGCACCAGGGATGAATTTGTTCCCACACTGTGCAATCCTGCTCTCTGCAGACATTCCACCATAGACTTGTGGACGGGTTGCCCTCTGTGCTGTCTCACCTGGCTATCTTCCAGTCGTATTCGTTTGTCCCTCATGGCTTTTGCCAGGCTAGCAAACTGACTGTTGTTTAAAAAGTTTGCTGCTCCACAGCTGAATCCTTGAAGGACAGTGGAAGATAACCTAAGTGAGAAATAGAGGCATTATTATGTGCTCAAAATTTTGGTCCCTCTGCCTTATTCTTCTTTGGTATAAAATATAAACTTTTGGAGAATATTTTTATCGGCGAGGAGGTTTATTTCTTGGGATCATGCTATATATATGCACACACACAGTGCAGCAGTCCTATGGGGGCTGGAAGTGGCTCTTTCAATGCACCTAAAATTGACTGGCAGGGGTCACTCAAGAGCTATGCAACAGGCACCCTACCTCACAGCATGCTGCCTGTCAAGATATTAAAAGCCTTTGCCAAATCTGGGAATTGAAGACTAAAACTATCAGGGCATCTAAATAGAGCCCCTGGTATACACTGACAATGGCAAAGCTACATATCACATAGTTTTAGTGTAATCCAATGATTCCCCAATACAAAAAGATCAGAGCCCTTGAGCATCTGAGGATGTTTAAATCTATAGGGGCCTTGTCCTTCAAGGAAAAGCATCTTACACGCGTTCTTCCGTGCATTGTGGAGGTAGCACCATTCATGCTTTAAAGGCAATACCTATTGCTTGCTCAGAGATGGAAATATCAGCTAACTCACCTGGAGTATTGCTGCGTGGACTTCAGCACTGCCTGGAAGAACACACTGGCCTGTGATTATAAAAGGAAGCAGAGCTCTTAATGTGCTGTGGAAAAGAGTATATTTTACATAGGCACTCTTATCACTGAAGGCTTTGCATGCAGAATGAGGGTGAAATATGGTCCTTACTATGGGATTCCCCTCACTAGTTCCTGCTTCTTCATCACTGTCCTGCATCCTACTGAAAAACATGCTTCATTCCCCCCAAGCTACAACAGCTTCCAAAGAAAAATAAAAAGCAGCTGAGGCATAGAAAATGAAAAGACAATGAGCGCTCACTCTGGCTGGCTGCATGTTCTGCAGAGAGTGCTTTCATAAGCTGCTTTAAAAAAACAGAACAAAACAAAACAGAGAGGAAAAATAATTCGCACCCCCCCCCCCAATCGGAATGTGTTTATGCTGGAGGACTATTTTTTTCCTGTTTCAATGGGAAATTAATAATCAATCATGCACTATCTTTCTATAGTATCATTTATCTAGTGACACTCAAAGTGATTCAGACACTGGAACACCAAATTCTGCATTCAGCTGCAACTGTGTAAATCTAGAGTAACTCTGCTATCGGCAGTGGAGAGACTCTGGATTTACACATCCTTAGATAAAAATTCAACTCTGAATGTGTCACTCACTCCAGAAATGCAGCTGACTCTGGAGTGGAGCGTGGCAGTTACTTTTCACTTGGTACATTACATTTTGGGAGGTTAAACTGTTTAGACAATAAGGACCTAACCCAGCAAAAACACATCAGTTTCCTTTTTGGCTAACAAATAAATAAGAGGAAGAGGTCTGTGAGCAATGCTCCCATCTTATTTTGGTTCCTTCACGGAGATAAGAATTCAGTGGCAGTGTCAACTGTCCATAGGAAGCAGGGCACAAGGGCTCTCACGGAATTGCAGAGGCTGGAAGAAGAGAAGGAAACTGGACACGAAAATACAAAACAACAACAAAATGAGCTACCTGAGCAGCTGTCCATTTCTTCTGGTTGATTTCATTGATATTGATCTGGGGAGATGCCAGTCTAGACAGAGGGATCTGATCAACCAGCTTATCTGGGATATTGAGGAAGGTGCGTCCAGTGACGCTCTGTAAGATCTGAAATGAAAAGAAACACGGACATGCTGCGGGAGCGGTGGGCTGCTGGGCTGATAAAACTTTGGGTTGTCTCCTGCAAGGCGATAAGCACTGACCATTTGCTCTGAAGCCAGTGGAGGGTCAGGGGGAAGGCTCTTTCTAAGCACTGTGGAGGTTGCTGGATGGCCAGCACTGGAGCCCTGTGTTTATGCAGAGATTGGGTACATCCTGGGCAGGTACAGTGCAAGCTGCCCCAGCTTGGGCCTCAGCCCTGCCCAGGAGGGGTCATCTCTAGGAATGAGAGGAGAACTCGAGCTCGGTGGCCCACTGAGGTCTTGTCCCCTTTGCTGATCCTGCCAGTAAGAGGGTCAGGAAGTGGTTTGGGTTTTGATGAGATGCCCGCACAGACACCTACTTCATACTAACTGCGTCACAGGGCAGTGACCTGGAGCCTGAACGTATCTGGGCACTGATGAAAAGAAACCAGGGCGTTATCAGGTGAAGAGCTGTATTCTAGCCAATCCAGAGACTCACTCGTTGCACAAACTTGTGTTTCACAGGCAGAGGGGCCTGCTCCAGGCTCTCTGTGAAATTCTGATCTGCAGCCAGGAGGAGGATGTCCTTGTTGTCCAGTTTGTCCAGCACATTGACGGGAAGGCCAGGCGCTAGCTTTCCCAGTATCAAAACGCTGCTGGCTTTGTTGATCTAGTGAGAGATTCACAACACTGCATGGAAGCCTAAATTAATTATCCTCTGTCCTTTCAGTCAGCTGAACTGTGCCGCTGTTATTGCTGAATGAGAGTAATGCAAGGTTTCTTTAATCACCTTTCAGGCTAACCTATTTGGCCTGATAGGACAAAAAGTTTGCATGGGTGTGTATGCAAAGTGAGCATTCACACTTTCAAATGGTCAGGCGTGTGTCTCACTGTGTCTGCTCTGTGCACAATGGCTGATTATTTTTTTTCAATACAACACCAGTTCAGTGGGGTTGGTGGGTGGAGGAACAGCAATAAAAGAGTTAAACTGAATGAAAACTCTGACTGTGGTCATGGGCCACCTAGTGTGTCTATGTCACCACCACCCTCTACAGTTCAACTGTGTGTCATAGGCCCTATACTGCTAGTGGGGAGTCTCCTTTTGTCCAAATGTCAGAGGCTAGTGTGTATTACATAGGAGGAGCTGAGTTTTAGCCTGGCTGTCTCTGTGAAGTTCTGAGTGGCCACAGCATGCCGTACAGTGGCAGCTGAGAAGTCCTTGTGTGCATGGCTTTAGTACAATATATTGGCTATGGAGACCAAAGCCCTCCCTTCTTTGTATATATATATATTTACCTGGTATCCGTTCTGGATGACTTTTTTCATGATGACAGAAGCCTGTGGTGGGCTCCAGCCCCCTGTGACTGAGAGCAACGGGAGTACCAGCTGAAGGGTTTGCCCGTCCGCGTTAGCCAGGAGCACAGACGGTGTTAACCCGACGGCTAAGGGACCAAGTCTTTTAAAAGTCTCTACAGAGAGGTTGCCAGTGGTGTCAGGCAGAGCACCCATCGCCTATAAAAGGAAAGAGAGTGCTGGGGTTACTCCTAAACAACAAGGAGCCATGTAGAAGGCAGATGTCTGTCACGAGTCTGCAGTTCTGTCAACTGATTCATATTGGCGTAAGACACTAGGGGGCCATCGGTAAATTGTTAGCCCTTTTCTTCCTTCTCTATAGGGGCTAAGCACAGGCTACCTGGGTTCTTTTCCCAACTCTGCTATTGGCTCATTGGGTGACCTTGGCAAGTCACTCAGGGCCAAGTTTTCACGAGCGGCCACTACTTCTCAGTGCCTGACTTTGTAGGTACCCAGCTGGAGACACTTGGGATGTGAGCCTCGGCGGCATAGAGCATCCACAACTCCGGACGAAGCCACTGGGTGCTCTGGGCACTCAGCACCTCTGAAAATCAGGCTCTGGGCATTTCAAGATGCCACCGCCTCTCTGTGCCTCAGTTTCCTTGCAGTAAAGCGGGAATAACACCACCTGCCTGACGGCAGTGATATGAGGTTTTGGGAACTAAAGTTTGTGAAGCTCTTTGAAGCATGCTATTTATATGGCAATATGTTATTTATTTAGGAATAAGGCTCCACAGTCCACATAGGTATTGGAGTACACTTCCGTGATGTAATAGAAGAGGGAGGGTTACTGGAAAGATTGCAATGATGCCCTTGATTTGCAAAGCAAAATACGATGGCTACACATTCCATGAGAGTGCAGACAAGGGGACACCTCAGTTTCTAGTCGTGGGATCCTGGCAATATGGCAAAGGAGGGTTCCTGCTGCCTTGAAACAACTGCAACATGCAGCCTAGCGTCTCCAAATGAGACCTCCTCCGGCGGCCCTCCTGAGGGCTCACCTCTCCTGCTGGCTCCTGGGAAGGTCTCAAACAGCCCTGCAAGGCTGCCAGAGTTACCCTGGCTTCAGTCACTGTCATTTGGCTGATATTCCGCTTGCCAGCCATGTAGCAGATCAAATTGTCTGGAACGCTGTGGGGAGAAAAGCAATAACGGTCTCATCAGGTAGAGCCAGGATAGTCTGTCCTATTCTTTGGCAACGAGGCCATAAAGACTCCCCTGGGTGCTGCAGCTCTGAGTGCAACAGGAGAGAGAGGCTGGCCTAATGGTTAGGGTGCTACTCTGGGATACGGAAGAGCTGGGTTTAATTCTTTGTTCTGCCACAGACTCACTGTCTGACATTGGGCAATTCTCTGAGTGCCTGAAAAACTTCCCTACCTCACAGGGATGTTGGTGATGAATCTGTTAGAGATTGTGAGGTGCTTGCATACTAGAGTCAGGGAACTGTTTGTGTCACAGATGGGTGTTGGGGGTCATGCCTAGTGGTCACAGCGGCAGAGTCAGAGTTGGAGTCAGGAATGGAGCAGGGCTGGAGCATGGCTGGGAACAAGGCCAGCCCAGGAACAATCGCAGCTGCAGATGTAAGTGTTGAATAGCCTTAGACCTGATGATGGCCTCTCAGCCCAGCCCAGGGGACTGGTCGATCGAGGGGTTCTGCTATAAGTCAACTGTCTGGTCCCACACTTGGCTGCAGGCCCTGAGTCCTGGCAACAGGAGTGCCTGAGCTAGTCAGTGCACTGACAACTCACACTGGTTTAATTTACCTGACGGGTGCATCAGCCCCGGAATGAGGCCACGGCTCAGCACTGCACAAGGAGGTGGGACAGGTAGAGGCCTGAGTGCGGGGAGTCTCCTACCCTGTCAGCCCCCACAAAGTAGGGAGATAGTGGAAGAGTCGGGATGGACTTCCCCTGCACATGACTAGTGAGGAGGGAGCTTGTAGACCAGTGGGGCTCTCCCTCCATGCGCAAGCTAAGGGTGGCCTTGCTGAGACAGGGAAATCCCACTGAGTTAAACTTGTTCGGATAAAACTCAATCGAGTGTCTTAGTTTGCTGGTTTTGTGTGAACCCCGAACTCAGAATGAAACAGAATCGCCTTGAAATCAGGCAAGTGAAACCCGGTGGCCAGGCAGCCCTAAACCTCTGTGAAGCTAACGGTGATGCCTGATTTGTTGGCTTAAAGGTACATATGCCATCCCCACAGCAGTCACAGACTAGTCACGTACCTTCCCAGCGGGATGGAAGGATTCTGCATCGTGATCAGAGCGGAGTAGTATTCCTTCACATCTTCTGAGAGGGCGAGTTCCCCCACCAGCACCAGGTTTTGAGGATCCACCGCGAAGTCTTGAAGCTGCTCTGACAAAAAGTTTTGATGTTACCATTGTCCTTGTTATTGAAACATGTTCCCCCCACCCACCCACTCAACAGCAGGTCAGTATCAGAAATCAACCAACTAGGTACCAATCTCTGCCCTCTGGGAAATGTCCATAGGTAACCAGCCAAATGAAAACATGTGCAGAGCGGTTGTGGAGACGGGGGAGTTTAAGTCACATTAGCAGGGCAGGGTGCTGATCGCTCCCAAACTGGCTCTACTGTCCACCTGCTGCGAGTGGTCTTAGCCCTGTCTCTTTAAAATATGGCCTATTTGGAGATACCCAGGCAGCAATCAGCGCAGCCAAACACCATGTGAAGGGGTCTCTGTGCAACTACAGCAGGCAGGCTGAGGGGCTTTGTCTTGCAAGGTTCTCTGTTGGATTGCAAAGGATATAAGCGCACCCCTGGCATCAGTGGGGTTACCCTAGGGATGAGATTGAGATTGGCCCTAGGGGATGTGTGACTCCGTAGCACTCCCGGAGGTAGTAACAGTACGAAGGGAGCCGTATGGTCATCAACCATTGCCATTGCTGTACAGAAGGAAAGCTGAATTGCAAGGGAAAATTCCAAGATAAGGAGGCAGAGAAAACCCTAATCTCCTTCCAAACTGAGATGGATGCTTTCCTGTGCTCCTGATTTCCCAGCATCTCCAGTACTTAAGCTTGGGCCTGTAACAAAATGTAACCCAGAGAATAAGTTTAAAAAATATAAAGCCAAACGATCTGCTTCTTCTGAATGGACAAATCTCCACCGAAGTCCATGGATCTGCCCCAGCGGAGGAACCGGCCCATCAAGTCTTGTGACTGGCCATGCATGGTGGAGCTGCAGTTTGCTTGACAGCGCATAGCCGAGACAGCCTTGCTGCTATCTCTGCAGGGCCTTGCAGCTCAGCCAGATTGCTGTGTCCTTGCAGTGGCCTCAACAGTACAAAACAAATGCTCAGAAACACTGGCACAGCACGGCCTTCTGGAGCCTCTTATCCTTCTAACCAAGCTGCTGGGTTTGCTTCACTTTTAGATCCCAGGCTGCTGCTCAACAAGCAGATGAGCCAGCCCTGAGGTCGTGGTCAGCACTGCCTTTCTGCTGCTTCTTAATGCCAATAATAAAAACAACCCCCATCCCTTTTACAGCACATTTCCTCTTTGCAGATATTAACTAACTGATGCCCATTGTCCTCCAGGATGTAGCTAAATTTTCTTTTCCCCGTTTTACAGATGAGTGAAACTGAAGCACAGAACAATGCCTGCTGAAATCCATGAGAGACTTTCCTTTGACTGCAGTAGACCCAAATGAGGCCCAAGATCCCAGAGCAAATGAGAGCAGGGGTTCTGAGTGTCACAATTAATCTATAGAAGCAGCAGAGAATCCTGTGGCACCTTATAGACTAACAGACGTTTTGGAGCGTGAGCTTTCGTGGGTGAATACCCACTCCTGTGTCTGACGAAGTGGGTATTCACCCACGAAAGCTCACGCTCCAAAACGTCTGTTAGTCTATAAGGTGCCACAGGATTCTCTGCTGCTTCTACAGATCCAGACTAACACGGCTACCCCTCTGATACTTGACAATTAACCTACTAGACCCTGCTGCCTAACTAGGTGTCTATTTTGAGTCCCCCCCCAGAACTCTTTGCCATGATGCCTACAACTAACTTGACAACAGTTATGCTGTTGGTGCGCAGAGACCAATATTGTCTCATTGTTTCCTTGTATTCCCTCATCTGTCTACATGCATCTGTTGTCTCTTATCTTGTATTTAGACTGGAAGCTCTTTGGGGGCACAGACTATCTTTTTGTCCTATGTTTGTGCAGCGTCTGGCATAGTGGGGTCCTGTCGAGGATTAGGGCCTCTAGACACTATGCTAATATAAATAAATAATAATAACGTCGAGCTTGGACACTGGTACGTTAATATGCGTGAATGCACGCCTACATCGAAGGAAAGTAAAACCTAGTGAAAGAAACCCAAACCCTGTACGTACCAACTGCTGGCTGTCGCTGAAGGCTCTGAGATCCTCCACAGTGCAGTGTGTCAGATACTTTCCCAGGTAGTCTAGAAACCAAGCCGTGGAGTTCTGGTCCCCATCGCTTTGGTTAAAGCACTTTGGCTTGTCACCTGTCAGAGAGGAGAGTTCTCATTTCTCAACAGTTGTTTATAAATGGAGAGTGTCTATCGGCTCCTGTTGGTGTTGTGCCTTCGTCTCACAGTGTTACTAGTGATACAGAGTGAAAATGCCCCAAATATGTGTTGCTATGAGAGATTAATTCTTAACAGGGATCAGAAATCTGTGCATTGGTGTCCTCTGTTAGATGGAGCGTGAGACCTACTTTTGTGTTAATTCAGGTCCCTCTGAGAGCCAGTCTCCTAAGCAAACCAGCCCCCCTATAGCTTACCTAATAATAGATATAAATGATATTAATATTAGCTATGCTGCAGCTGCTACCCCAGAACAGACTGATGATGATCCAGCTAGTTCAATTTCCCCTTGCAAACACCAGATGCTTCAAAAAAAGGTTTAAAACAGTCAGACACTTAATTGATGAACTCTATCCCTGGGGAGAAGTTTCTTCTAGATCCTAGCTGGTAATCAAGCATGAGACCTAGTGAGGATTACTCCTTGCAATTTTGGTCCTAGCTAGTATAATTGCACTTGCTATTTTTATTAATCTAAATATCTAATTAAAAAATGATGAGATTACTTGCCTTAAAAATATCCTGCAGTAGAGAGTTCCACAGGTTAATTGTACATTACATGAGGAGCTTACCTGGCTGAAGAAGATAGTTCTTGAGAATGATGTAAATGCTTCGCTGCATCTCCACAGTGTAATCACAGTAGTGGATATTTAAGGCCTTTATTCTGATGCGAGGGGAAAAGGGAAATGTTAAGGCATTAACAAAAAGGGGTTGCATTCTGCAGATGGAGAATGGATGAGGTGATTGGACAGAGGGTCGGGGAGCTTGCTAGAGATCCTTTCCTGCATCCAACCAACTTGTGGTAAATTATGGATCTGCTCTTCGGTTTCTGTCTCGTGTCCCTTTTGAGAACCCTCCAAACTGTTCTCCACGCAGCCTAAGAGCATTTTAAAACTCAGGCCATAGGAGATAATACACATCAATGTGTCAGTGTAACCCTGATTACATTGTATACATTACAATGTAAGTTGTACATTACATAGTGTAGCTTTTGTCCCCCTCTAGTGGCTGGAAGAGTCAGCTACTGCTCTTGACTAGTGGAGTTGTTCTTTCACTCAAGCAGGAGAAACTCTTTAGTTAGAGTCAGAGGTGCTGAGTGCAGCCCCTGAAAGCTGTCATCACCTTAGGTACCTGCTTTCTCAAAGGCAAAAGGAAAAATACTTACAGATGCTGGAATGCCAGGCAATTTGTGGTGAGAATCTCAGACGTATTGAGCTGACTCAAAGTGATGAGAGGGAGATGGGTCTGGAGCCGCTTGTTTAACCATTGGTCCAAACTGGATGAGTTAAGGTAGCTCAGAGCTGCCACAAAGCTGGGCCACATACCATTCAGAACAGCTTTCAGGTTCCCCTTGGTCCTATTTACCTGAGAGATGCAGGATTGCACTGTGTCATTGAGTTGATGTGAAGTTAGCTAACAGATCCTCTCTGGCTAGTGGTAACTAAAGCCATTATATTAACAAGAGCTTAATTTCCCTCTCAATTTCAATGCTTTTCTCTTTACTTCTTCAATGACATCACTTCCTGCAGCACCTCAGATCGTCTTTGCAGGTCTCCCATCCAAGTACTATCCAGACGAAGTGCTGCTTTGCTTTCGAGATCTCCCACAATCCCAGCATAAGGTACATGGGCTGCAGGAAAGTGGGTCTTGGACAAATATCATTTTCTGCCAGTGAATGGATTCCTACACATCAGTGATAGACTTAGGAATTGTCCCTACAACAGTGTTTCTCAATGACCGGTCCGGAGACCTGGTCTGGTCCCTGAGATCTGTCTGGTATCAAAAAGGTGAAACGCTGCTGTAGAGCAGACAGGGTTATGTGAAGCTAAATATCAGCTGACCAGTAGGTGTCAGCTCCTCTTTTTTGCTGAACAAGCAAGATGTCAATTAATATTTAACATAAGCATCTATTTTCCTATTTCCGAGAGTGGCCAAGAAGGCTTAAATTCTCCTAACATTCCTAAATATTCAATAATGTACATTTTGGAAGAATTTTCTTCCAATCCCCAAGCTGGTGATCAGCTTATGTGCTGAAGCATGAGGGTTGAACAACCTTGTGATTTTTCTCTGCTCTATTTGCACAGCAAATACTATTGTCTTTCACCTTCGTGTTTGGAATCTCATTAAGCTCTTAGGTACACACTCTACCTGCTGATTAAGACCATCCAGCACTGTCCCAATCTTATCAATGCCCTCATAGTTTCTGAGGAGGGTTTCCAAAGCTGTGTAGTTGCTGGGGTAGCCTGGCTTTATCAGTATGTCTAGAAGCTCTCTGGGCTGCAGTGAGTCAATTTTCTGTAATCAACCAATATAAATTAGGTTACCAGAAAAGAATGTCTGAACATTGAGGAAACAATAAACAGATACATTATCCTGGCTGTAGCATTATTTAATGAATGAACTTGCACCAGTGACCATGAATCAATATTTAGGTCATTAGTCTTTAAATATTTTTAGGGCCATCTGTGAAATGTGTCCAGAAAATCAGTTTATGCGAGTGTTTGGTTTTATGCCTTAGTGCCCATCTGCAGTTTTAGATGCCTAGATTCCTTTACGAACCTGGCCCTTAGGACACGTTTACTCTAGATCTATGCACTGCTTAGATCTCACCTAAGCTGTATTTTGAGATCTTTAGTGAGATTTAACTAGTGCCTAGGACTTGTACTAGCCCTTTGCACAGGGGTGATTTTCACAGTCTTTTCCATATTCCCATCTTATGGCCACTAGGAAGTAGCTGCTATAACCTGCTTATTAAACACCTGATTCTGCGTTCATTATTCCTAGATTCCTAGGCCAGAAGGGACCATTGTGGTCATCTAGTCGGACCTCCTGTGTACCACAAGCCATAGAACTACCCCAAAATAATTCCTAGAGCAGAGTTTTTAGGACAAATTTTCAGGGATGGAGAATCTACTACAACCCTTGGTAAGTTGTTCTGGTGGTTAATTACTTCCAGTGTTAAAAATGTACACCTTATTTCCAGTCTGAATTTGACTAGCTTCAATGCCCAGCCATTGATTCATGTTAGACCTTTCCCTGCTAGACTGAAGAGCTCACTATTAAATGTTTGTTCCCCACGTAAACACTTACAGACTGTAATCAACTCACCTCTTAACCTTCTCTTTATTAAGCTAAATAGATTCATTACATTACTATCAACAATAACTCAGGCCATCAACTTCAGTGAAAGTTTAACCTGAGTTAGAATTGCAAGACTAGGTTCCAAATCAATGAGGAACTAGCATTTGAAAGTGATTTTGAATAATGAATGTGTTCACCTGTGATAGTTGGCTTGGAGGAATTAGGGCTACTAAATCTTCAGCCGTCAGCTCAGTGGAGAATTTGACAAAGTAGGTATCCAGAAAAGCTTTAAGACTGGGACCAGTGTAACATTTGAGGGTGGAATCTTAGAAGAAAAAAGACCAGAAAGCAAGAGACATAGCCAAATGTGAATTATTTCTGCGTGATAACAGAGCTCTCCCACTTTGGATGAGAGGAGTTCTTTATTTCTTTTTAGAAAGTTGCACCCTTCCAACCCACCCTTTTCTAAGCAGATGAAGGCACATACATATACTTGTAAGCTGCTGTGTATTAAAACCATAGAGACAAATTCCCTGCTGGAATAAGTGGGTGGAACTCCACCTTCTTTAATAGAGGCTTACATCAGAGGTGTATTTGATGCACTTTTTCTTTTCTTTTTTTTTTTTTTCCTGTTGACATCGTTGGTTCATGTTGGCACAAGGATCTATCAGAGGTTAGAGGATCCGATAATTTCACTTCCAGCCAAAACCAGGAAGGAAGGATTATAAGAACATTAAAATAGTTAGAGTTCATCAAACCTGTTCTGACCTCAAAATAGAAAAAAGGTCATTTCCATTTCAATGATGTGATTCTGAACCAATTCTTCCAACTGTCATTAAAATACGTTTAAAACAAATAGGCTGCAATATGACTTGTAAGCTAAGGAACGATGGTTTGTCTTAAATTCCTTGGGCCAAATTATCTGCTGATGTAAATCAGTGGAGTTATGGCAGCTGAGCGTTTAGTCCCAGGCAGGCAGACTTTCTTTGCTCACATTCACAGCGAAGTCATTTTAATTACATAATTTACCTCTGTGGACAGCCAGTAGATACTTGTATATGGATTCCTGTGCCGATTCAGTAAGCTCAGTATTTGCATTGCTAAGAGCAGTGGCTCTGTGAGGAAACAATACCAAAATATTTATAATATTGGATGTGCCCTCTGAGTGTCATTTACATTGAACGGGTTGTTTGGTTAGTTTGGAAAAGACGCTGTTCAGACAGCACTGGGGACTTAGTGATTCTACTTTGAGAAGTGACTTACTCTCTCAGCCTGGCACCCTGTGCTGGGGAGAGTCCCAAGTTTAATGTTTCGGTGATTCCATATCAAACCTGCACTGATTACATGCTACATGATGTCTTTTTTTTTTTTTAACTGCCAGGGCTGCAAACTCATCCTGGGACCTGACAGTCAAGCTGGGATCTTTCCATTTGATGCATCTTCACCAGCAGCAATTTGCAGGTTAAAGTAAAAAGAACAGGAGTACTTGTGGCACCTTAGAGACTAACAAATTTATTTGAGCATTAGCTTTCGTGTAGGCTCTCAGTTTGCAACACCACTGTCTTCATCTCATGTCTTTAAAGATGCCTCTGTAATCCTGCTTCTTTCAATGAGTTTGCACAGGTATAACAGAGTGAACATCCAGCTCGTAGCAGGGTAAGGCTTACATTTTTCTCTTGACAATTGAGGAATTGTTTGAAAGTTGTTCAGTGAAGCTGGGATGGCTGAAGCCATCCTGCTTTTCAAACTCCCTCTACCTCAGATTTGAGTGTTTAAAAAGGCAACAGGCAGATACTTACATTTCCTGGTAGGAGGAGCAGCTGATGTTGGCTGGGATGAGCTGAAGATAAGTTGAATTTATGTTGGGAAGTAGCACGCGTAAATCTTGAAACAAATGTCTCCAGTCCAGGGGCATGAAGTCAGAGAAGCCGGAACTCAATTTGTTCCAAACAGCTGTCAGTATCGTCACATTCAGTGTGGTAATTTGACGATCTGTCAGATTGGCCTGAAGCAGGAGAAAGAGGATAAAATTTCGTCAGAAAATATGGAGGATTACAAATGAGCTGAGAGGAAGGAGAATTGCTGTTAGCTGAAATGTGCTGAATTTGAGATAGGATTTAGGATCTGTCAGCCTGGAGCAGAACTGTGGTCCATCTAGGCCAGTATCCTGTTCCCAACAGGAGCCAGTGCAAGCTGATTCAGAGCAGAATTTGGTGAAATTCATATTACATTTGAAGGGAAGCATAGAAGGCCCAGTCCTGTGAAGCTGATCCCATTCATCTCAAGGAGGACTCCCAACGTCTCATGAAAGGTGCTTAGGGCTCTCTCGGATCAGCCTCTGAGTGAGATTTTCACAAGAGGTCTGTAAACTATGTCTGAGCACCTGAAATAAATCCTAGAATCTTAGAAGTTAGAGCTGGGTCAGTCAATCACAACCAACAGAAATCCACCCCTCCGGGTCCTAATGCATGTGATTCATGAGATTCCTTTGAGAAAGTTCCACAATACACCATATATAAATATTATTTTGTCTCTTATAATTTAAATTCCATGCATTCCATACTTATCATGACCCACTCTGGTGGCACTGTGGGCCTGCCCCAGAAATTCCTGGATTTCTGGGATTGAGCCAGATCTGGGAACTTCACTACACACCTCCTAGTGCGATACCATCAGCCACTCTAGCTGCCACAATGGTCCTTCGTAGACTGTGCGTGCATGTGTATGTTATTTACATATCAATATATATTCAAATGTAATGGTTAAATATTGCATGACCATAAGAGAACCAGAAGGCCAGTATTTACTGTGCATTAACCATTCTGTAGTTTTATGCTATGTAGGAAAAACTGTAATCCAAAATGTGAACCTCTGAATCAATTAATACCTTGTTAGCAGCTGACATGGCAGCATTCAGGAACTGGGTAATTTTCTTGGGCGGAATTAACAGGACGATCTTCTCGAGCATGATGTTGTTAGTGATGACCTCTGGTTTGACCAAAAGCTCAGCCACATCATTTAGATTTGTATTACCAATGATGTCAATCTACATATTTGAAAGCCAGATATAAGAGATAATATTACAGTGTTTACAAATAGCATTGATTCTATTTCATTATGTTCAAGATAATACATAGAAAATGTAGAGCATGTCAAGAAATCTTACGATCACACTGATTGATTTCTTCCAGTCAAGATGGGAAGTCTTTCCAAAAGCTATGGTTTAGCTCTAAAATGCTCTGAATGAGGTACTATGTGGCCTTAGCTCTCTAGAAAGTCAAACTTGATGGTCATAATGGTCCCTTCTAGCTTTAAAATCCTATGATTCAATGAACTTTTAGTAAATGTATCTGTATTCAGTTCTTTTCAAACTAAGCACAAAATACTGGTGCAGAAAAATAGCACAGTATCATGTCAACGATATCCAGTCATTCCCACATTTCCTGTAGCTAGAGTCAGAAGTTTTGTTTGAACGAAATAAGAGATTTCTGATCTCAGGCACTTAACAATGGTGACGTTTGGATATAGTGTTTGGAGATCTCTGATGGGCACGCTGGAGGAGAGTTGGCCGAAATTCTTCTCAAGCCAATCACTGGCTCCAGTGGTGTTCAAAGCACATGCAGAGTCTGGATGATGAAAGAGGCAACCCCCATTTGAAATGCTCTTTGTTTTGAAGAAAAGCAGGAAAGAATGTAAAGATCGACACATGAACCCTTTTAAACACACCTTTTGCAAGAGACTGCTGAGTCAGGTAAATCTTCATGTAGTTATTGGAAATGTCACTTCTACTCAAAGGTGATAAAGCTTCATAGGCCAGGTTAAATCCCTTCACTCTGCAATATAAGGCAGAAGATATTATGAAAATACATTCAACCTGTTTAGCTAAAGGCGATTTGCTCTGGCAACTATTTAATTGTCCCTATTATTAACTTCAGGTTCTCATCAAACAGATCAACAAATGACTCCAAATCTTGCTACAGTTAGGTAAAGAAAAGTGTGAAATGGAATGTTCCTAAGAGCTATCAAGGATTAGCAAATCTCATCTCCCTTGTTGATTAAAAAAAAACTCCCTGGAAAATCGTTATTAGAAATCTTCCTATGTCAGCACGATGCTTGAATTGGCGAGGAGGCAGATACTCACATTTCCTGGTAAGAGGAGCAGCTGATGTTGTCTGGGAGGAGATGAAGATAGGTTGAATTCATGCTGGGAAGTAGTCCATGCAAGTCTTCTTGGAACAAGTGTCTCCAATCCAGAGACGTAAAGGTTGAGAAGTTGGAATTGAATTTGTTCCAAACAGCTGTCAGCATCATAATGTTCACTGTGGTAATTTGGGACTCTGTCAGATTGGCCTGAAGCAAGCGAAAAAAATCAAGTTTAATTAAAAATGTAGAAGGCTACAGATGTTTGGAGAGCCATGAAATGGGCCAAGTTTGATGTAGGATTGACTCTAACGCTGCTTTGTTTGAAAGGGATTGGTCCGGGAGCAATTTACACTCCAGCAACCAATATCTCCCCAAACATGTGTATTTTATTCTTTTAGTATGATACTCTTCTAGCAGCAGATACAGAAACATCCATGTGCTGTGTCAAGTTCTTTAGAATACATATGATGTTCCAGAGTACATAAGCTTTCAAAATTCCATCTGGTTTGGACAGGAACAATCCCCCATCAGTTGGAGTCAAACTGCCAATTATCCAAGCCTATTGTTTAGACTGATATGGGTCTGATCCAAAGCCCATTGAGGTCAATAGAAGTCTTTGTTTCAGAGCTTATAAGGAGGAATTTTTTTCCCACACTGTTCAGGATGCAACCTGGGATACTATGGGCCTGATTATGTGAGGTGCTGAGCAATGGGAGAAGAGGGTGTGCTCCACACCTCACAGCAGCTTCTTGCAGGATTGGCCTTTTGTCCATTAAAGGTGGCCCTTTTTCACTTGTAGCACTGAGGTCTGTTGCTGTCAACCCTCACATGACACACCGAGACCATGAATGGTGATCCCGGGAACCATGTCAGCAATTTAACATTTTATACAAGTTTAAAATTCCAGTGCCAGACTAGTACCTTCTTAAATTCTGCATTGAAACTGACAAGGTCTTGCACTGATGATTGCTGAATGAATTTCCCAAGATTAACGTCAGCCCACTTTATGAGCCCTGCTTGGTTGTCACAAGCGACTCCTAGATTTTGGACCAATAAAAGAAGAAAAATGCAGGATTAGTGACCAAATGAAATCAATCCCATGTCTTTGAAACCAGGATTTACATTTGCGTGTGTAGATGTTGCACAATAATGGTTACATAGAAACATCATGGGACAGGAGGCACAAGGGTCATACTTTTGCATGGTAAGTAAAAGGATATTAAGAAAATGCACAGACATAGGGCTCAGTTCTTCTTTAGGTATTGGCCATTTTATGCTTCATGGCAGTATAAAGGGGCTGTAAACCAGCCAGATCCAGCCTCTGGCAAATACTGCCAGTGTCAGAAGAGTAGAGCCTCGGGCACAGCTCTGCACTGCAACTTGCTATAGCCGCAGGCAGAAGGAGAATAGATGCGGGGAGAGTGAGTCTGCTTGACTGAGTGCAGTGCTCTCGCTAATCTCAGCTAATCAAATGGCCTTGAGGCTGCTGTTGCAGTCAAGTGTATATTAGAGGAACCCAATCAACTGGGCCCCAATCTAGCCAAGAATAGGGGGAGACTCATAAGTAACTTAGTCACCTTGTTCCTTCCTGTCCTGTATCCTGGTGAACATAAGAATGACCATACTGGATCAGACCAAACATCCATCTAGCCCAGTATCCTGTATTCCAACAGTGGCCAATGGCAGGTGCCCCAGAGGGAATGAACGGAACAGGGAATCATCAAGTGATCCATCCCTTGTCGCCCATTCTCAGTTTCTGGCAAACAGAAGCTAGGGACACCATCCCTGCTCCTCCTGGCTAACAGCCATTGATGGACCTAGCCTCCATGAATTTGTCTAGTTCTTTTTTGAACTCTATTATAGTCTTGG